>NC_077234.1:181819229-181944229 GCF_027887165.1 Monodelphis domestica | reverse complement strand
CAACAGAAGTATTATTTGAAGAATAATTTGTGTCTGTCCCCTTCCAAAGAAAGAATTGATAAGTAGAAATAATCAAGACATGGCTTTATATATACATTTTTGGGGAGTCAAATGATTCCTTCTCTGGCGTAGGGAGGGGACAGAGGGAGGGAGCTACCCCAGAACTTTAATGCAACAAACAAGCAAACAAATAAATGGGGTGGGAAAAACAAAATTAGTGCTGGCCAGGAACTTGGCTGGTGGTGGTGTGAACAGAGAGAAGGGGATGGATGTGGGATGTTATGGAGAGGTAATCCACAAGGCTTGTGAACTGAGTAGATGATGGGAGTGAGGGGCAATGAGGAGGTCAGGATGACTGGAGTTATGTACCCGAGAATGGTGGAGCTCTTCATAAGGAAAAAAGAGAAGGAAAACAGGGCTCTCTCATACCAACTCTTCTCACCCAAGGCAGAACACAGCTCTTCAGGCACTCGACCTAAAGAGGAATCTGAGTTCAATGAAAGTCCCTGATTTAAAGGATTGTACAATCTAGCTGGGAAAAGGAGACACTCCAGTATAATAACTTAAATAGCAAGACAGGACCCAAATAGAAAAGATGTCACAAGCAGGACAGGAGAGACGTCAGCATAGACCATCTACAGTGGTTTGCTTGACCTCCTCATCTCCACCTCTTGGCTTTTCTAGCATCCATCAAGCCTCAGCTAGAGTCCCACCTTCTACAGGAAGCTTCTCCTGGTCCTCCTTAGTTCTAGGACCTTTCTCCTATGGATTACCTTCAATCTAGAGGCTGAACAATTCATTAGAGATTGACTAGAGATTAAACAAGGCAATGCAATGTTTATGTTGTCAAGGTTGGTTATCTTCCCATAGATATTCTTCACAACCAAGAACAGTCAGAGATGATAAACCCAGGTGCTACAGCACTAAGAGAACAATCTATATAGTGATAACACCCTTAGAGAGAAAAACAATATCGAAAGATTGGGGGACTCCGATTAATGAGTTCAAAAGAATGAAGATGATTATATCACTCACCTCCTGCCCAAAAACTGATGAATTTAAAATGCAGGGGGAAAATGCATTTTTCAGACAAGTTCAATTGGCTTTGCTGGACCAGGCATGCATATATTGAAAGCTTTATTTGGTTTGGTTTGGGTTTTGTTTTTGTTTTTTGTTTTTCCAATGTAGAAGGAGAAGGAAGTGGGAAGGATACATTATCAAAAGAAAAAAAAAAGATTTCTTGTTCAGTTATGTTTTACTCTTCATGATCCCACCTGGAGCTTTCTTGGCAAAGATACTGGCATGGTTTGCCATTTCCTTCTCCTGCTCATATTACAGATGAGGAATTAAGGTAAACAAGGTTACGTGACTTGCTTAGGGTCACACAACTAAGTAAGCATCTGAGGTCAGATTTGAATTCAGGAGGATAACTTTTCCTGACTCTAGGACCAGCACTCTATAAAGTGTGCCATCTAGCTTCCCCCTACATTATCCCCCCCAAAAGAGGGAGACTAAAAAAGATAAGTACTTAAAAAAGAATTAGGGGTACTATCATCAGATATTAATTTTTTAAACTGTACCACAACTAGGCTCACTTAGTACATTAATCTTAATATTATGTTTACTTTTGTAAGTTATAACTGCTATTGTTATATTATTATATTACTTTTATATTTGTTATGTTATGTTATTTTTGTTTTGGGTTCAATATTGGTTTGTATGTTAGTAAAATTATAATACATTAAATATATATTATCTATATAAATATACATAAACTTTTTAGACTTAAAAAAAAAACAACCCAGAGTCTGCAAATCAACCCATTTCTCCGTCCCCCAGGAATGCTCATTAGTTATGCCACAAGACAAGCCTGCCATCCCTGTAGCCGTCATTCATTCCTTTGCTCACGCATTTATCACTGAGTGACTATTATGTACCAGGTACAGTAGGGCAGCCCTGGTGCCTAGTCCATAGCAGGTGCTCAATAAGTCCTTACTGAGCTGAATTGGATCAGGAGTTCATCAACATCAGCTCTTTCCCCTGGCGACCTACTTCACTTCTCTTGCCTGGAATTTCCTTAGGTGTAAAATGGAAAAGGAGCTTTTCTCTGGCACTGTGTATAGCGTATTGGGCTTGCAAGCAGAAAGACTCCTCTTCGTGAGCTCAATACTTACTAGCTGTTACCCTGCGCAAGTCACGGAAGCCTGTTTGCCTCAGTTCCTCGTCTGTAAAATGAGCTGGAGAAGGGAACGGTGAACCAGTCTAGGATCTTCCATCAGAAAACTCCAACAGGGATCCAGGAGGGCTGGATGTAACTGAAAACGACCACACGACCGGAAGGTTTCTCTTTCCTAGGTCCACACCTGTGATCTCATGTTCTAGGGTCTGATTATCTCTCAAATCCCTTCCAGCTCCAGATACTTAATATATAGAGAAATCACACCGGGTTCCTACCGTCCAAGAGCTCATAGGTGATGTGACACACAGGCCGGAGAATGGAGAGTAGACTATAATAAATACACAAGAAGACTATAAAGTATAGGACTATCTAGTCCAAACCCTTCGTTCTATTGATGAGAAAAATGAGGACCAGAGAGGTGGAGGGATTTGCCCAAAGTCACAGAGATGCAAACCTAGGTCCTCTGACTCCAAATCCAGGGCTCCTTCCATAAAAGAATAGGAGATCCGATGAAAGAGAAATCATTTTCAGCGGAACTATTCTGATTCCAGGATAGAGAAGGCCAGCCTCAGGGGGCTTCCCAGGTTAGCGTTTCAGAAAGTTCTGATGCCAGTGTAATGTACCACATATTATATTCCAGCCATACCATTCTTGAGAGACTTCCTCAATTTGCCCAGCTTCCCTCAAGCATGGGATAAAAATATACTTTTTTCTAGTAGACATAAATTAGCTAAATTGCACAGAAGAGTAGCATAAGGATGACACTTTCTAGTGGAAAGATGGATGGCTGCAATGACAATTTCACAGTGGTATCAAAATAGCTAATAAATACTGCCTCGAAGGAAAAGGAATAAAAATCAATATCTTCCCCACCCTCCACTAAGTCCAGGGCAGACCAAGCAAACATCTTGTGAGGTTCTGCTCTAATACAATGGCATAAGCCTCTGGAATGATGAAAAATGCTTCATCAAGAAAACAGGAATTTAAAAAATCTTAGAAGAAATGGAAAATAGAGAGTTCTAGAATTAATTTTAGAAATGTCATGCCAAGCCATGAAGTCATGGTAAATACCACTGGGGTTAAAGGATGCCATGGGGAATGATTAATTGATTTCTTCTTGGTGTGGGTCCAAAGTAATCAGTAACCTCTGCCAATGGGTGATGTGACCCTTTTCTGGGAATGGCAAAAAAAGAAATGTCAAGAGCAAAGAAAAAGCCTCCTAGGCTAAGCACACTTATTAAACTATTTTGTTCGTTTCAAATAGGGGATCTTGAGCTTTTCTGGGTCATGGATCACTTTGGTAGTCCAGGGAAGCCTATAAGACCTCTTTTCAGAATAAAGTGGTTAATTGTTGGGTTTTTTTTTAATCCTTACCTTCTGTCTTAAAATCAATGCTAAGTATCAGTTCCAAGGCAGAAAAGTGGTAAGGGCTAGGAAATTGGGGTTAAGTGACTTGCCCAGGGCCACACAGTTAGGAAGTGCCTGAGGCCAGACTTGAACCCAGGAACTACGGTTTCTAGACCAGGTTCTCTATCCATTATGCCACCTAGGACCACTAAAGTTTTTAAATAACTGAAGAAAATGCTAAACTTCAGCTAGAAGTTAATAAAAATAAAGGCATAATTTTTTTCTCCCATACAAGTTCATGGATGCCTTAGAAATCTATCCATCTTGTATTGAACAACTCCTTGTTTAGAATGATCCACTATTATTTCCTCTTAATGTGTACTATCATTAAAGGAGAGTGGAATACTTTTAAACAACACCATATATATTATAAGCTATTTATAATATATATGCTACCTATATATATAGGTATAAAATACAAATTTGAATTCAGAATATTCTATAGAAAATGTGAACTATGCCAAGACAAACACAGGAACTATATGAACTCAACTACAAAACACTTTCCACACAGCTGAAACTAGATCTAAACAATTGGAAAAACATTGATTGCTCATGGGTGGGACGAGCTAACATAATAAAAATGACCATCCTACCCAAATTAATTTACTTATTTAGTGCCATACCCATTGAACTACCAAAAAACTTCTTTACTGAATTAGAAAAAAACATAACTAAGTTCATTTGGAAGAACAAAAGATCAAGGATATCCAGGGAAATCATGAAAAAAAATGCAAAGGAAGGAGGACTTGCAATCCCAGATCTCAAACTATACTATAAAGCAGCAGTCATCAAAAATTTGGTACTGGCTAAGAGAAAGAAAGGAGGATCAGTGGAATACACTTGGCATAAATGATCTCAGCAAGACAGTTTACGATAAACCCAAAGACCCAGCTTTTGGGACAAAAATCCATTATTTGATAAAAACTGCTGGGAAAATTGGAAGA
Organism: Monodelphis domestica; assembly: GCF_027887165.1. Lineage (NCBI taxonomy): Eukaryota > Metazoa > Chordata > Mammalia > Didelphimorphia > Didelphidae > Monodelphis > Monodelphis domestica. Next base: position 181,939,696 of record NC_077234.1, on the reverse strand, counting down.
CAGTGTGGGAGAGATTAGGTTTGGATCAACACCTCCCACCCTACACCAAGATAAATTCAAAATGGGTGAATGACTTGAACATAAAGAAGGAAACTATAAGTAAATTAGGAAAACACAGAATAGCATACATGTCAGACCTTTGGGAGGGGAAAGACTTTAAAACCAAGCAAGACTTAGAAAGAGTCACAAAATGTAAAATAAATAATTTTGACTACATCAAATTAAAAAGTTTTTGTATAAACAAAACCAATGTAACTAAAATCAGAAGGGAAGCAACAAATTAGGAAACAATCTTCATAAAAACCTCTGACAAAGGTTTAATTACTCAAATTTACAAAGAGCTAAATCAATTGTACAAAAAATCAAGCCATTCTCCAATTGACAAATGGGCGAGGGACATGAACAGGCAGTTCTCAGCCAAAGAAATCAAAAGTATTAATAAGCGCATGAAAAAGTGTTCTACATCTCTTATAATCAGAGAGATGCAAATCAAAACAACTCTGAGGTATCACCTCACATCTAGCAGATTGGCTAACATGACAGCTATGGAAAGTAATGAATGCTGGAGGGGATGTGGCAAAGTGGGGACATTAATTCATTGCTGGTGGAGTTGTGAATTGATCCAACCATTCTGGAGGGCAATTTGGAACTATGCCCAAAGGGTGATAAAAGACTGTCTGCCCTTTGATCCAGACATAGCACTGCTGGGTTTGTACCCCAAAGAGATAATAAGGAAAAAGACTTGTACAAGAATATTCATAGCTGCACTCTTTGTGGTGGCCAAAAATTGGAAAATGAGGGGATGCCCATCAATTGGGGAATGGCTGAACAAATTGTGTTATATGTTGGTGATGGAATACTATTGTGCTAAAAGGAATAATAAGGTGGAGGAATTCCATGGAGACTGGAACAACTTCCAGGAAGTGATGCAGAGCGAGAGGAGCAGAACCAGGAAAACATTGTACACAGAGACTGATACATTGTGGTACAAACGAAGGTAATGGACTTCTCCACTAGTGTCAATGCAATGTCCCTGAACAATCTGCAGGGATCTAAAAAACACAATCCACAAGCAGAAGATAAACTGTGGGAGTAAAAACACCAATGAAAAGCAACTCCTTGACTACAGGGGTGGAGGGGATATGACTGAGGAGAGACTCTGAATGAACACTCTAATGCAAATACCAACAACATGGAAATGGGTTTGAATCAAGAACACATGTGATACCCAGTGGAATTGCGGGTGGGCTATGGGAGAGGTGGTGGGGGGGGGGAAGGGAAGAAAAGAAAATGATCTTTGTTTCCAATGAATAATGTTTGGAAATGACCAAATAAAAATAATAAAAAAAAAAAAGAAAACGTGAACTATTAGAATACTACAAAGATAAATGATAAGTTTGCTGACTTGCAGAACAGTACAGTTACTAGAAAATAGTTGTTATTACAAAGATAAAAGTATTACCCTCACCAAGAAAATGGGTTCTTCCTCTAGACCCATGTTGGTAAACCTATGGCACATGTGCCAAAAAGGGCACAAAGAGCCCTCTCTGTAGGCATGCCTTCCATCACCCTCCAGAGTTTGTTACTAGAAAGCCAGAAGGACTTGGAACAGAGCTGTTCCGCTCTCTCTCTCCATGTGCCTGAGGACATTCCTCACTTCCCCCATCCCTCTGCCCAGCAGCCAAAGGGAATACTTCCTCCCTAACCTGTTTGAGGTAAGGGAGGGTGAGGGGGGGGGTTGGGCCAGGCACTCAGTTGGGGGGGGGGGATGTGGAGGCAGGGCATCACTCTGTCTCTAAAAGGTTCACCATCACTGCTCTAGACCATAGTTGATAGTTTTATGAGTTACAGCAGCCAAAAAAAACCAAAACAAAACACTGGGGTGTCAACCTTTTGGCAATGACTCTCTCTGAATCTCGTCTGTCTGGTCCTCAGACAATGGCTCATTTCTGGCACCTCCCATCAGCCAATAAGTATTTACTGAGAACCTGATGTGTACCAAGCATAGTGCTAAGTGCTAGGTAGAGAAAACCAAAATAAATAAAAACAGTCCCTGTCTCTGAGGAGCCAACATCAGGAGAGAAAAAAATATGCACAAAATAATTATATAAAAATATATGAGGCACCAGGTAGGTGGCTCAAGGGATCGAGAACCAGGTCTAGAGAAGAAGATCCTAGGTCCAAATCTAGACTCAAGACATTTCCTGGCTGTGTGACCCTGGACAAGTCACAACCCCCATGGCCTAGCCCTTACCACTCTTCTGCCTTGAGTCAACACAATATTGATTCTAAGATGGAATATCAGGGTTTTGTATATATTATATATAATTGTATATTATATGTAATATATAATACATATTTTATTATATTGTTTATATTTATTTATATATTACATAATATATATTTAAACAAATATATAGTATTGATTCTAAGAAGGAATTTCAAGGTTTTATATATACATTATATATAATACATATTATATATCATATAAATATATATAAAGTGTATAAAATATAAAATTTATCTATCTAAAAACCTTACATATACTTGTATATATTTGTATATATATACACATATATGTGAGTTAAAATATAGCCTCTGACACATACTAGCTATGTGACCCTGGGCAAGTCACTTAACACTGTTTATCTCAGTTTCCTCATCTGTAAAATGAGCTAGAGAAGGAAATGGCAAAACCACTCCAGAATCTTTACCAAGAAATTATGCAAATAGGGTTCAGAAAACTCAGGCAGGACTGAAACAAACACTAATAAAAATATATACAAAATAAATATATTTTAAAATCTATTTTTTAAAACTGAGATAGGACCTGCCAACACATGCAATTCGCTAGTGTAATCTTTGATAATCCAAGGTCACCTCCATGCTGCAGGGAGGCATCAGAGGAAGCCTTTTTAGTGGAGGCATAAAACAGAAACATCATGTATTTATTTGGTGTCTAAGACAGGAGGAAAACATTTACACTTTGAGCTCAGTTTTCCCACATGATAAAAAGCACTGGGGAATTTGGCCATATGGAGTTATCCAATGACAAGTGGTCATAAATATAATCTCTGTGCTCCAGTTTGAGATATCCTTGCTTTCTTGCTATCCCATGTGTTCAGCTATATACATCCTTTGGACACTGAGCTACCTATGCTATCTTCAACTAAAAAAAGTGAAGCAAAAGGGGAAATCCCAATTTAGTGAACTCTGTTCCTGTCCAGGGGGGCCAATGTTGAAATCTACTCCTTTTTCCTTCAGGGGGACTGTTTTAGCTACATCCCCAATATTTTGAAATGTCTCTCTTTTTGCTGAAAGTCCATCTTCTACCATTCATAATGATTATATTTCGCTTCAAAGGATATTTGGGGGGTTGTATCTAGAATTCCTTTGTTTTTTGGAATATTCAGGTTCATTCTTTTTTCTGATTTCTACCCCCACCTAACAGAATATAAACTTCTTAAAGGTATGAACTCTCACTGCTAAATTTGTTATCACTTTCATTTAGCATAATGCCTACCACAAAGGTAGACTTGCAGAATAATTAATTGCACCCCAAATTCTGGGATGACCGGAGCCTCTCATCCCTGAAGACAATCATAGTAATAACAATAAATCATATTAATAAAGGGCTTTAAGGTTTACAATGCATTTTGGGGTCCTCTCCAGTCTTAGCTCAGCTTCTTGGAAACTGGTTGTAACCTGGATCACCCACCCACATTTCAAGCCACTATGGCAGTCCAGACTTTTAGAACCTTAGGGAAAATAATCTATATGTGAATATTCTCCAAATCTCCAGATGACAGGGCATGCCCAGAAACCTCAGAATTACCCAAAGCATGTAGAGCAAGATTACAACTTTCCAGTAATGTCCTTTCCTCTTGAGGTAATTTTTTTCCAACAGTAAATTGTAGTGAGCTATTTGCAAAGTCTTAAATATGTTTGTAGAGGGAAATTTAAACAGTTTTTTCCCATCTCTAAAAGGCCAGTAATTGGTATAGATGACTTCCTCCCATATCTAAATCTATGATTGTATGATCCCTACTATCAGTATGCCCTGAGCAATTATCATAAGGATCATCATAGTAAGAGACCTATGCGCACTAGATTCCTTCCTTACAGCATCTTCCCCACTACTATTTCATACTTAATAATAATAGCCCCCACCTGCTCTTAATATGTTCAAAGTTTCAGAACGAGACTTATGAGGGGCTAATGGACTTTTCTGTTTTAGAGGGAGGAGATGCAGCAATGACAGATGAAGAACCGGAGGCAAATAGTCATTTCTACGCCCTAAAAATTGAGGTGAGTAATTTGGCATTGCAGATGCATACTTAGCTGCTTCATGGAGGTGATAGATAGTATCTACCCTCCATGGATGCCAAAAACTATTTTGAAAAGCCCTAGTTTACAATTCACATTTTAGAGGTGAGTAAAAAAGTCAGAATATACCATTTTAGGGTTGGAAGAGAACTTTCAAATCTCATCTGAGAAAGAAAGAAACTGAAGCCCAGAGATAATGCACATGTCACCTAAGATCACACAGCCAGCAATTGGCAAAGCTAAGATTGGAACCAGATTCTCAGACTCCTTGTGGTTCTTTTTATTTGGAGCACATCACCTCCCTCCATGCATGCTAGATTTATGTTTAACGTACAGGGTTGTGGAAAGGGAAAGAACCTTAGAGATGGTTAACTTCAACTTTCTCCTTTCACAGATGAGGGTACAAAAACCCAGATTCGAATGACTTGTATAGCCAGTTACTAGCTAGTAGCAGTCATATCTAAAACTGTCCAGTGTTCTTTAAAACTACAATGTAAAAATCTTTTGTTTTTGTTTTAGGTTTAGACCTGTAATTTCATTTATGTAGGGAACTCCCCAGTGAGGAAACTCCCTTGACCAATGCAAATCAGCACCTGTTCTGCAACTTGGTAATCTCAGATTTGCCTGGAGCATTGAAAGACAAGAGGCTGGACATTAACTCAGGTCTTCCTGACTCTGAAGTTTACTTTTTCTCCACTATGCAACATTGTCTTCTCTTGCCTGAGAGTTATTATTCGTTAATTTGCTTATTCCATTTTGTTCACTCTTTTTAATCATTATTTCTGTGTCCTACAATGCTCTCTTCTTTATCTGACCTACTCATTTTCTACACTACTTACTTTTTCTTTTCTTTTTCTTTCTTTTATCTCTCCTTCCTTCCTTCCTTTTGCTCTTTCCCTCTTTTTCTCTCCTCTTTTCTTTCTTCCTTCCTTTCTTTTCTTCCTTCTATTCCTTTCTTTCTCTTCCTTCTTTCCTTTAGTTCTCTCTCCCTCTTTTCTCTTTCTTTTTTCTTCCTTCTATTCCTTTCTTTCTATCTTCCTTCCTTTTGCTCTTTCCCTCTTTTCTCTCTCCCCCTTCTTTCTCTTTTCTTTCTTCCTTTCTTTCCTTCCTTCTATTTCTTTCTTTCTCCCTTCCTTTCCTTCCTTTCTTTCCTCTTCCTTCCTTTCTTTCTCTCCCCTTCCCTCTCTTTTCTTTTTCTCTTTCTTTTTTCTTTCTCTCTTTCTCACTTCTTCTTTCTTCGTTCCTTCCTTCCTTCCTATTCTTCCTTCCTTCCTTCCTTCCTTCCTTCCTTCCTTCCTTCCTTCCTTCCTTCCTTCCTTCCTTTCTTTCTTTCTAACAACTCTAAGGCAGAAGGACAAGGGCTAGCCAAACAGAACTAAGTGAGTTCCCAGGATCACACAACTAGTAAGTGTCTGAAGCCAGATTTAAACCCAGGTCCTTCTGACACCAAACCTGGCATTCTCTCTACTGGGCTACCTAGCTGCTCCACCATTTACTTTCTATACTACACAATCTATCATTTAATTTGATTCTTTCCTTGCTGTTCTCTAAATCATGAGTTTGTGTGTATGTGTATGTACCTTGTCTCTCCCACAAAACTACAATATTTTCCTTGAGGCCTGGGAGTCATAGCCTCTTCTCTTGAATTCCCCCTCAGTACCACATATGGTAGGGGACACAGAAGCTACTTAATAGACTGATGCAACAGATGCATTGCAGGACAGACGGTCCTAGAAGAAGGGAAAGTGAGTAAGTGGGATAACTGAATATGTATTCCACTGGAGAATTAAGGTACTAGAAAGGTTTAACCAATAAAGTCCTTGAGCAAAAGGCAGAAAAAGCAAAGGACTGTATGCCACAGAATCATTTTCTCAGGAAAAAAAAAACACTCGATTATAAACTGGCGTAAAGGATGGAAATGAAAAGAAAGTTCAGATTTAACCTAAATTCCTTATATTTACTAGCTGTTAGGAAATTACGTGGGGGTTTATGTTGAAGTTGAACTTCAGCTTATTTACTTTATCTTTAACGAGTTGTACATTAAATGCAGTGACTGTGGGCCAGATGTTCCCCTTCAGTCAACCCCATTCACCTCTTCTTTTGCAAAGAGAGAGGAGTCACAAGGGGAAGGAGAAAAACAAAGAGGAAACTGTTGCTGATATGGTTGGTACCTTAACATCACATGCTTGTAAAACAGGGCCCATAGTGTTCCACTCAATCATTACTCAGAGTATCTAATTTTGCAACTCTTATTTAGAATGAGTTAATGAGCAGCACTGGTGTGGACAGAGAGCGCTGGTCTCCAAATCAGGGCCTGGGTTCAAAAACTATTTGTTGGCCCATATTGGCTGTGACTCCACAAGTCACTTAACACATCAGTGTTCTAGGAAACTTTCAAAAATATAAATTGCAGCAAAGATGCCAACCTGAATTAGTTGATAAAGACTCCTTTTCCCAAAGTTTTCAACATCAATGAAATCACAGGTCTAGTCCTTACCCCTAATTGCCGGCAAGTTAATTTAACGAGGAGGAGGTTCTTCTAGGAAGTTCAAAGAATCCTTAAAATGAATTTTGTTTATCAGTTCTTTTATTATTTTCAATTTGGATGTCTATTAGGCAACGAGAACTTACTAAATGACCACAGGTTACCTTTCTGATCCCTAAAAATTCTTAGAAAAGGCTTAAAAGAGATGGCTGCCTAAATAGTGTTAGTGACTCAATTCTTTTTTAAGAATAAAAGGACAAGAAGTGAGCAGATTTTAGGAGAAAAAAAAAACTTGGTTACCACTTGTCTGGTAAACTGGAGAGGGGATCCTTTTACAGAGAAGAGTTGAACTAGAGAAAGCCTCTAAAGTTCCTTCCAAATCTGAAATTCTGTGGTTCTATGAAAATATCCTTTCTCTTTCTATCATTTTCTCCAAGGATGGCTGAATTTTTGTTTTTTCTGTTTTTCTTTCCCCTTGACTCCCAGGCCAGTTGCAGAATCCAGCTATAGATTGGAAAGAGTGATGGATGCCATGTTTTGGGAAAGTTGGGCTACTATGCATGCATTTTCCTAATTCCTGAAATGTTTTGTTGACTGTTTTTGTATAGATATGGAAGAAAGTGACCAGTTGCCAGATTTTATTTTAGGGGATACAGTATCTGTTCTGCTGGGTAGGGAACTGTTAGGAATAGAGTATGAAAGTTTTGAGTGCTAACAGAAGGTATCAGCAACAAACTGGGATCAAAGGTCCTGGTCTAAATTCCTGTGGCACCAGCAATCTGCAGCATGCATTACAGCATCTGAAACTAACAGGCTCATATTCTCTCATTTTAGATATTTACGTCATATCTCCCCAATGAGACCATAAACTCCTAGAGAAGATGTACTTTACCTCTGAATCACTCATGGCAAGTAACAGTGCAGGGCACAGAATGAGGTGCTTAATAATTACTGACTTTAATTGTCTTAATTATTAAATGCACTGAAACGGACAAAAAAAAAGACAGCTGTCTCAACCCAGTGAAATACAGGATAACCTCATACAGGCAGAACATCTGCCAATTCTAGAATAGGATCTCATCTGTTATTACTGCACACAATTTTAGATACACAAGGAAAAATTATATGTACCTCTGTTTTCTAACAACTTTTCAGGAAGAAATAAGCCAAGTCTCCCAGGAAGGAGAACTTCAAAGGCATTCAAAGGTTAATAAAAGTAGTATTAAAATAATTTTTTGTTTTCATTATTTTTCTTGTGATTGTACTTTTCTTTGAGGAAATCATATATCCTTTTTTAATTGTCTATAACCGGTTTTCTCAGTAAATAATTTTAGGGATGTTTAGAGTGTTTAACTTTATGCCTCACAATATATTTTAATAATCATCTAGACTTGCAGCCAGCTAATTTCATTCATTAGAGAAGCTCAGGCTGACAGTTTACTCTACTCTAAAGTCACAAATTGTACTTTGGTGAGTTATAGATCAAAGATCACAAGAGTGCCTGAAGTAGATAAGTCACTAAAACTTCATACCACAATGGAAAATGGATTTTCTTTCCTCATACAGAAGCAGAGTGTTTTAAGAATACTTCATATTACTGCCATACATATAAAATATAATCTCGATAAGGTTGTAGAATGATTTCTTTTTCACCTAAAAGTAGATGAGGTTTCTCTTTCCCTTTTTGCTATTACATTTCATTCTTTAAAACAAAGAAAAGAAATCCTCTGCAAAAAAAAAAAAGAAGAAAAAGAAAATCCTAACAAAAACTCTAGAATTGCATCAGAGAAAAGTACCAAATATAAAATTAAAACAATGTACTTCTCTCCCATCCCATTACTAGGTCAAAAACAAGACAAATGCGTGTAATGGAAGAAACACACGGGCAAATGTTTCACCTAATTAAAGACATCTGAGAATTCTGAACCAGCCTTAAAACTTTGCTAATAATGAGTAGTTGTTCAGTCATGTCCAACTCTTCCTGACCCCATGGTATACTGTCCCTGGGGTTTTCTTGGCATCTATACCAGGAATAGTTTGCTATTTCCTTCTAAAGTGGATTAAGGCAACAGAGGTTTAGTGACTTGTCCAGGGTCATACAGCTACTAAGTCTCTGAGGTCTGATTTAAATTCAGTTCTTCCTAACTTCAGGCCCAGCACTCTATCCAAAGAACCCCTTACCTGCCTTTAATAATGAAAGCTAATAATTTTTAAGTTGTGAATTTGTCAATATTGAGCTAAAAAAACTTTGGTTAAATATATTTTAGGAGATTTATTTTGGTGAAACATGGTATTGAAAATAAGCCTTCAGAGCCTTTAAATTTTAAAAGACACAACGTACTTGTGACCCTAGTCTGTCCTCTCCACACTGAGATGCAGTGAAATTCAGATTTTTTTTTATTTTTAAGGAAAGACTGTCCCATCTCATATTCCACTTTCAGCTGAATAGAAGTTGTAGGCATTACAGCATTTGCTATTTGATAGGTACATTGAAATTACATATTTTTAAACAAATAGTTTTGTATAGGAAAAGAAGTGGATTTATACTTCATCTGAAATCCCTCCGATTAGGATTTTTCAAAGGTAAGGCTTTACCCTTACAAGGCCTTCCTCTTATTACCTCAGTTTATAATTTTATCATATGATAGAATGATCTTTAGGAGTGGAAAAATAATAGTCAATAAAAATAACTGTTCAATGACTTTAGAGATTTGGGTCTCAACTATAGAATCAGCCATAACCTATCTGAAAAGGTCTACTTTTTTTTTAATAGACGAAGGGATCTCTGAAGTTTTTAAAGAATGCTTTCCACAATCTAAACAGGAATATTAATCTGAAACCACTTAATACCAATATTTGCTAATTAAAATAACTCTGGTGGCCTTTCCATAAAAGTACAAATTTCTAGAGAACTGTTTGCTATGACCATAAAATATTAAATTCCTTAAAGTATTGCCTTTAGAATTAATGACAAATATTTCCTGTCCATAATTCGGCTATTTTATCACTTAATTTCAGTACTTATCTGGTTTTTATTGCTAGATACTGATATCTAAATGAAAGCAAAGTTTTTGAGGTTTCTGAAAAGTTAACTCTTGTTCCTTATTTCACATCTTAAATCACAATTCTGTTATGGTATTAGGATCATTAACAAGCAAAACATTTTCATTTCAAGGGCAGGCAAAATAGGATGAACTCATTAAAAAAAAAAAAAAGAGGTACTGTTTTTGTGAAGTTGTTCCTAGTAAGAAAAGCATGTGATATGGATCATTTTTGGATCCCCCCAAGTCCCTGTCATAGTAAGTGCCTTCATAAAGTAAGTACCTTTGTATTTGGTAGATTTCCATAATCCATTATCCATAAACAGGTTTTGTGTTTTTCAAAATTAAACTTAAAAAAAGAGGTGAAAACTTAATGAGACCAGTGACAAAGCATTTTTCTATTTATCTTTGACTACCCCTATATAATTGATATTCTATTATGATTAAATTGCTACTTCCTTATTTGTAATGGCTAACCTCTAGCACAAAAAAACTATTTAAAATGAAAATAAAAAGTTCTCTCATGATTTTCACAACCTCCTTCTAATTCCAAAGTGTTCAAATCTGGATAATCAACCTTTCTTATAATTATTCACCAGCTTGAATACTCTTTCACAGAAGAAAAAAAAAGTGAAACTATAATTTAATTAAAGAAGAGAGCATCTTTTTTTTAAATCAAATGCTCTGGACCCTCCCTTTTCCCATCTTCTTGCCCAGTATGAAAATAAACTTTATGCACTCAAAGATATGCAGGTCAAAGTTCACACATATGTTCCCCTGAATGAGTTTGCAGTTCATTGGCTGTAGACGTTATGAGTAATAGGATCTCTAAGGCTATCGGTGCTGTTTATATCCAAGGTCTAAATCTGGGAATAAGAGTCAAGTTTTTTTTAATCAATACTTACACATGTTTTGGGGTTCCAACTCAAATGATCCCCAAATTCTTTACTTGGACTTAAGGAGGAATTCTTGCCACATCGAAGTAATAAACCATTCCTAATCTAGCCCTCGGCTTTTGTTGAGTACGTGCGGGGAAAATTACAAAGTAACCCCGTCCCGCCCCTTCCCCCCAAATTAGAAGAGTTGAATTGCTGAACGTGACCAAAAAATTGGTCCTAACAATGGCATTTCAGAAAACTGCCCTACTGAAACAAGCTTTTCTGTTAGGGTCATTGAACTGGAGCCACCTCCACTTTTTACAACATCTGAGATGCAACTAAATATTGGGGAGAAATAAAAATGATAGTTCTTAGCTGGTGAAATCTTTTCCCTCCCGAATCGGGGAGCGGTGGCTTTGGGAGAAGATGCGTGGCTAGCTTCGGCCACCACCGCACCTCCTCTGACTCCAGGTCCTGCTCCTTTAAAAGTGACCCACCCGGCAGCCAAAGGCAGCCACCGCCGCCACCGAGCCCCTCAGCTTACTCTATTCCTGGCTCCCCCACCCCGCCCCCTCCCCACTTCCCCCACACAATGGCGCCTTTGGAGCTCCCGCTAGATGGGTTCTCCGGCTGTCTAGGGGGGAGCGCTATTCACCCTGGAAAAGCCGCACGCTCCTTTTCGCGCTGACTGGGCTTTCCAAAGGGAGATCAGCGCACAAAGGAAAGTGCGTAGGGCTAGTCCCCAGCCCGGGCGGTTCTCCGAGGCTCCCGGAGGCTGGTGAGGGGAAAGCGAGCTAAGGAGGAGTCCCAGGACTAATTTATAACCCATGTGCCCTGGGGCAGTGCTGTCCCCCGGTCTACTTGCCTCCGCTCCCCCAGCCCCAAGGGTTTAGGTCATTGTGCCAGAGTACATTCAAAGGCGTTCCCCGGCTTTGGCAGAGGCTGAGGCGGAATGCGCCCAGCCCAGCCTCACGGGCTGAGCAGGGCATTATTTCTGAGGTGGTCGCGCTTTCAATGGGAAAGGAAGGGGCGGGGGTGGAGAGAAAATGGTGCGTGTAGATGTGTGTGATTGTGTTGTGTTGCATGTGCCTGTCTTTATGTGTGTGTCCAGTCCTCTGGTGAAACACAATGAAGCAAAGGCTGACATGATCAGATTTTGTGGAGAGGAGGAGGGGTGGGGGTAGGATAGGGTGGGGTGGGGTGGGGGGAGCGCGGTGGAAGGCGTGGAGAGGTGATATTGCACTTACTTTCTCTATGGTCCCTGGGAGCAGGCGGTCCAGCAGCCTGCAGAGGACCACCCCATCTTTCAGAGACGACTGCAAAAAGCCCTCTGGGTCCGAAATGGTTTTTTTGGGCGATTCCAGCACCCCCAAGGTAATCAGCCACGTAACGGTCTGTTCGGCGGAATTCATAGCTGCCAGAGGAAGAGAAATCCGCAGGGAAAAGGGAGAGAAATTGCACACGGAGCCGCCTCTCCGCCCCCCCTCCCCCCCCTCGCCTCTTTCTCTGTCGCCTTTTTTTTTTATACCCCCCCCCCCCCTTTTTGCTTGTGGTTTCACATTGGTGCAGCAGCGGCTGGAGCTGCTGATCCCACCTCCTCCTCCTCCTCCTCCTCCTTCCCCATGTAGATGCAGATGATGACGATTGGCTTTGCGAAATCCAGTAGGTCCAGTTTCTCTCTCTCTCCCTCTCGTGCGTTTTGGCAGACTGTCAAGTGCCTTTTCATTATATGCACATGAACCTGCAACAGCAGCAGCAACAGCCTGGCGCCTCCTCCTCCTCCTCCTCCAAGCCTTCCTTCAGCTGCTGTTGCCCAATGACATCACTGACAGGAGGAGAAGAAAAGAAGATGCCGTTTGCAACCAGCTCCACATCCTGTCATCATCTTAGCGTGTTCTAGCCATTAATACGAATGGCAGATGGTTCCGCCCTACATTAGGTGCCCCGGGCAGCGTTCGGTTATTGAACACATGCCGGCGTTCGCTTTTACGCACGTTCGAGCACGATGCATCTCTACAAAGATAGGTCAAATACACGTCTACGGAACGAATTTGCAAAATTCCAAGGATTCATAGATTGCTATACTGAACAAACTGCAAATGCAAACTGTACACATGGGAAATAGGAATACCCATCCGTATGCTAAAATATATTTATGTAGTCGGGCATATAGTATTTCTCATCTTTTTGAATATGTTGCATTTGTACCATTTTAACTAAGTAAGCATTGTCTGAAAGAAGTACCTTTGACCTCCGGGGAAACTAGTTCATTTTCAGTCGCCAGTGGCAGCCTTTCCCGTCGAACTGTACAAGTGCAGCGTGCCCATGTGGACTTTCTTTTATACAATATGTTAACCATTTGCGCTTCTGCTGGGCAATTTTAAGCAGACGCCATCTGGAAGAATCTTCCATTACTCCTTAAGTTCTTTATCCTTATGCCTCACTCCTTTGCTTTAAAAGACGATTGCAGTTTTTCGATTTTTAGAACGTGCGTGTTAAAAAACACCCCCCCCCAAAAAAAAAAACCCTAAAGTTTTCCCATAATGCTCTCTCCTCCTTTTATTTATGGCAGTTTTATTTTAAACGGCATGAGTGGTAAGGTAGGGGGCCCCGAATAGGTGGCATTTATTCCACCTCACTGTTACAAGTCAACAATCACGTAACATACGTTTTCGTTATGTATGAAACCAGATGGGTCTAAAGTGTGCATGAGTGGGTTTCTGTAATTCTGTTTGTCCTTGTGAACGTGAACTGCAATCTAACTTTGTACGGCTTGTGTCTCGTGTGCCCCCTAGTGGAGGGTTGGTTAATGAGACTTGCTGGCACCTAAGGACCCCTTTAGAGTCCCCTTCCAAATGATATGAATGATAAACCTTGTCCGAGGACAGACTTTTTATGGGACCGGAAATTTGGTAGTTATTTCATCTTAAACTGAGAAATTCCATCCAATGATTTAGTTTAAATTTTTCAGAAATGTTATTACACATAAAGTAGATTTATTTTGTGTTTCATCAATACTTGCTTGGTTCAGTTGGTCAATTGCTTAAGTTGTCATTGTTATCTCAGATTCAGTAAATGTTTTCTAGAAATAACTTAAAGAGTATACAGGTAGAAAAGAGTCGGTGATTAGCATGGGTCATGGTGGGGGTGGTCAGTTGAGAACCAGTTCTTTTTTCTTTTTTTTTTAGCCTTAGCTTCAAAGAATTCAAAAACTATAAATGCTCTGTAAACGAAAAGGGCTTTACGAAAGAAGTGGCTAATGACATTTACACTTCTTTCATTTACATATGGTTCACAGGAGAAATCAAGCCTTTTATTGAAATAGAATATGCTGGCTAAAGCATTGGCTTTCGCTTGCTACATTTATTTCCACTCATTATGTCTACAGTCTGCCAATGTTTTCCTTGTTTGCTTTTTTGTGACTTTCCATAATGATAGTTTATGAAGGGGCTGGAAAGCTATATAAGATTTTTAAATATCCAAAAGAATTTAACAGTCCCCCTCCCCCATTCCAACTCTTGCTTTCATACAGTATTCCACTATTGTGGGCAATTAATGCCTTTAATCTTATATTTCCTGATTCAACTTCACTGCCTCTGTTTCCTCTCCATTATTTTAATTCTTGTTCACATTTGTATGTAAATACTTGCTCAAAATAATGCCAGAAGCAGCTTGATTTTTTTTAACAAAAATGTCAATAAATACCATATTGTTTTCATATCAAGGCATCAAATCTGCTTTTATGTCTCTGTGATTATGCAGAAAGACAATGTGTCAAAGACAATGTGAATATGGGACTGGCCTAAAAGCCATTACAACCAGGATTGAAGTCCTGCCTTTGGCTGGTAATTTAATTTAACCCTGGGCTAATCATTTAAACTTTCAGTACTATAGTTGGTTTTTCTGAGTCTATAAATGGCAAAAAAAAATGACACTCTGTAATGGTAGAGAGTTTCTCACCGGGGAATTCTCTAATGAAACCAGTCAACTAACATTTATTAAACATCTTCTATGTGCCAGGCATTGGGCTAAGTGCTGCAGATACAAAAGAAAGGTAAAATATGGTTGGTGCCTGCTCTCCAGAATCTTGCAAGCTTGCAATGCATGCAAAGAGTGCAAACAACTATGTGGAAACAATAGAAAAGATACATTTCAGATCATTAAAAGAGAAAGGCACCAGCCTTAAGGATTATTTCCTATCCCTATTACACTAAAAAAAGAGATTACTTCTCTATTCGTTATTTGATGACCCAAGAAAGGGAAGTAAATATCTGGTACAAGAATGGTAATTATCAGTATTATCGACAAGCATTTTCACAAAAATATTTTCCTCCTCTTTCACTTCCATAAAAATGATCCATAAAAAGGTTTAGAATAATAGCATTACATTTGCAGAGAATGTAGTAGTTGGCTCATTAGGGTGTGGAGAGGGTCATGAGTACAGCAAAGTCTCAAAAGTTATAGAAGTTTCCACAAAGAGGAAGCGCCTTGAGTATGCGACCATCATCCAATGACTAGGGTGGGGTAATTACCAGAAGATTAATCACCAGGGTTTTGGCAAGGACAAGTCATGAAATTATCTTTTAAAGCAAAAATTGTTGGGAATATCGATTCCCATTAAATCAAAAATATTTTTAAATTCCTAAGTATTAATCAAATGGAGCTGCTAATTCTCTGAAGGATGAGAATGCAGTTTGAAATGTCTTGATATAATAGTCATCATTAGTACTTTTAAATTATGACATGTATTTCAAAAAGAACAAGTAAGAGCTTTCATTATGATCAAAGTAAAATGGCAACTATTTGTGACTTCAATAAGTCCTAGAGAGTTGCCTGAGAAGCATGGATGTAAAATAATTCGCCCAGAGTCATGCAGCTAGGATGGTGACCTTTAAGACACTCTCTAACCCTAAATTTGTGACTCTATTATTATCAAAGGTAAAATTTGAACCCAGAACATTTTTGGCTCCAAGTTCAATACTCCATCCACCAGGCCATGTCGTTTTTCAAACAGGTTAGGCAAGGATTGACTAGTAGGAAAATATCCATCCAGCACTAAGATATAACAAAGAGAAGAATGTACAAGGAGCAGGAAAAAAAAAATCTTTCCATTAAAATATGAATTAATCAATATTGTGGCCAGTTTAGGTAACAACACTTCAAAAGATATATGAAAGTATCAAGAGAAAAATAGGTGAATAATCAATGGAATAAAAATAGATTGCAAAAAAAAAAGAGTAGGTTGTTAAAGGGATTAAAGTTGTCAAGGGAAGAAAAGACTGATTCCTTCAAGTACATGAAGAATTTTTTAATGTACATAATACTGAGAATTAGCTTCCTGTATCCAAGATCTAAGAAGAGAAACAAATAAATCTAATTTAAAACAGGACAGGCAAAGTTGATTTGTGTTATATTCTCTTCTAGCCCTAAGAACCAGGGTATTGACTGGCTCTGGAAAAGTACATTTAAAATAATAACAGCATTAATAAATGCAAATATATACAGAACTTTAAAGAGATATTCCCCTAGAGCAATTCTATGAGAAAGATTTTGCAAATATTCTTACCCCCACCTTTAAGACAGGACAATGAAAGCTCAATGGGAATGTGATGCTTGAATTGGATAAGGGATATAACCTAATGGATTTTATTGTAGTGGAGAGATATGGCATGTGTACAAATAATTAATATCTAAAAAGCATGAAAGGTGCAAGAAAAAACTACAAGAAGCAAACTGTGTGATTCAAGGGGAAAAGGACAAAACTGAATGTGACATGATCAGGGCAGACTTCTTATAAAAAGTGACATTTGAGTTTAAAGACAGTTAGAACAAAATGTGGAGCATTCCAGGTATAGGAGGGAGCTGGAGAAAAATTGTGACAGACCAGGATTGAATAGTGTATGTGTGTGTGTGTGTGTATACACAGAGACTATGTACAAGAAGCAGGAAAAAAAATACACACACCATGTGTACACAGTATATAATATATGTATATATACATACATACATACACACACATATATACATATATACATGATATACATATACACACATATATACATGATATACATATACACACAGATATATGGGAACAATATATATAATATAGTCTATTATATATTTATATTTCTCTAAATGTGTATTTTATATATTTATATATTTATTCAACATATAATATATTATTTATATATATATATTTTATTTATATATTTCTATAATATAATGATCTCTCACCTATCTCAGGAGTTACATTCCAGAGACCCCTGGGAGGGGTGAAAATCCACAAAGTACAGTCACTGAGCCAATCAGCACCCAGGATACAGAATACAGCTCTGTGGTTGGTCACTTTTCATTCCATCAGCCAATAGTGTGCCCTGTACAATCTCATGATGGCAAACTTGCACAAGTGATAGTGGTGTACTGCATTTCCATTGTATACAGTATGGTATTCATCCACAAAATCCCACAATAAAGGGAAAACTCCATGATACAGAATTATATATATATATATATATATATATATATATATTTAAAAACCATAATACAGTGAAGCCACGATTAGTAAACTTTGATATAGTGAGGGACAACTGTATATAACACATTATTTGTATGTTTTTATTCATTTATTTATATATTTATATTATATGTGTTTAAAATATCATATATATAATAATGATTTTTTAATTTCTTGTTGAGCAGTTATGTCACACAGTGTATAGAGACTTCGAGTCTGGAAAATTCATCTTTCTGACTTCAAATCTTGCCTCAGACTCTTAGTAGCTGTGTGACCCTGGGAAAGTCACTTAACCCTATTTGCCTCCTCTTCGCCTGTAAAATGAGCTGAAGAAGGAAATGGCAAACCACTCCCGTATCTTTGCCAAGAAAACCCCAAATGAGATCACAAAGATCTGAAGAATAAGTTTTTTCTTAATAAGAAACTTCCTAATAATAGCTAATATTTATATAACACTTTAAAGTCATGTGCATGTATGTGTGTATCTATGCATACGAAAACCACATAATTCATGTATATCTATATATAAATGCATATATGCATTTTACATATACCTAAATCTTTATCTATGTCTCTTTATTCTATATACACAGATGCATGCACACACATATACAAATATAAATGTTTTTATGCCTAGATCTGAAAAATACCTGCACACATGTGTAACATGTGTGTGCACTTTGCTTAGACATCTTTGTTGGAGTCATGAGCAGGAATGAGATTGCTAAGGGACAGAGTTTAGAAATAGAAGAAAGTAGAGGACAGAACTTTGGTGATCATCCGCCTTCAGGAGTTGAAAATAGAAAGTTGCTCCGTAGAAATTGATGGAGCAGAGGTGAGAGAGGTAGGAGAGTCAAGAGGATTTTGGAAGCTGGAGGAAAGACTATTCAGAGGATGTGTTTAACAGTGTCAAATGCCACAAAAAGGATGAGGACTGCAAAGAAGTCATAAAGGATGGAGAATGGAAATGAGACATTGGATTTTGAAATGTAATCCATAGTGGAGCACCTCAAACTCTAGGTTAAATTTGGGCAGTCGTTCGGGCTCCATCTACTGAATGCACCTACATATCTCATATCAAGCTTTTTTTTTTTTTTAATGTAAAAGAGTCTCTAGCTCCTATCCAAGTTTTGAGGTAACACTGAATATTGTATTAGGCAAAGGACTAGGACAAACTTTAGTTTACATCACAAAAAATGCATAAAACACTAAGAACTCACAATAGTGATGCCCATCAGTTGGGGAAGGGCTGAACAAGTTGTGGTATCTGGTTGTGATGGAATACTATTGTGCTATAAGAATGACAAGCAGGATGATTTCAGAAAAACACAGGAAGACTTAGATGAAGTGATGCAAAGTGAAGTGAGTAATAACAATATTGCACAATGATCAGCTGTGGAGGATTTAGCTATTCTATTCTCAGCAATACAATGATCCAAGACAAGTCTGAAGGAGTCGTGATGAAAAATGCTATCTACCCCCAGTCTCTGAATGCAGACTGAAGTTTACTTTTTCATCTTTTTTTGCTTTTCTTATTTTTTTTAATCTGTGCATGACTGTAACTGTAACAAGACTCTCAAAGGGCTTGCCTCCTCAAGAAGAGGGGAGGGGAAGGAAGAAGGGAGGGAATCTGGTACGTGAAAATGGTTAAAAAATAATTTTTACATATAATTGAGCACAAATAAAATAAAAGCGTTCCTTTTAAAAATCACTTCTGGCATCTCAGGAATAATTAATGCAATTCTCTTCCCTCCCCAGAAAATTCTACTTCCTCCTCCTTCCAGCCCTATCAGAGTTCTCTAGACTGATAGCACCATCCTCTGGTTTGGACTATCTTTAGAAGGAAACCAAACTTGAGAACTCTAGATATTCAGCTCCTAAAATATATCTAGTCTCATTGTCACCCTAGGAACAAATGAAAGGCTCCAACTTTAGGAGTATTTTCCTTTGGGCTTGGACTCAATTTGGAAAGAAAATTAAGTTGCAGCCTTCTTTCCAAAGCACCTGCACTATCCAGAAAACCCAAGGTAATAGGGAGAACAGAATCAAGGTTTTTGCTTCTTCATGTCAAGGCTTTCATTATTTGATGCTTCTATAATTACTGAAGCTGGGAAGGAGCATACTCACTCATTTTTCCCTCCCAGAAGGCTAATGCTACAAAGGAGCTTCCAGTTTTTGCCCAGAAAGCTGAGTTCCTGAGCCCTTGAACTTGGAATTTCTAAAGAGGCAACCCTGAGGCTAACACTATTCAGGATCTCTCTAAAAAGAAGACTGGATGCTGGGGTCCTTTTCTCTCCAAGATATAGGTGCCATTCAGGAATGCCTTCCCCTCTATCGAATAGGCTGGATCCTGGAACTTGGGGAAAATTAGGCTTCTTCGTATTTCTTACAATCTTACTTGGATACAGGAGGCAAATTCTCAGTATTAAAACTCCTCCTCCCTAGAAAAATCTTCCTCTCTCACCATAAGTGGGTGGAAGGAAAAGCTCTGTTCTCTCAATACCCAGTGCTTCTGCTGCCTGGTCATTCTTTTGGAAAATGGAAACTGGAGAAACCTAGTATAAAAGGGTGGCTCTAGCTCACAGGGATTCCAACCAACCAAATCATCCCTAGTCACTGAGATTCAATTACTGCTCATTCAGTGCCAATAGGAGGCATACAATCAGTGCTAAAAGAAGGCTCACAATCCTTTAAGTTCATTAAGTTGAACAGGGCACTTTCCTGACCAGCTTCTTAAAATGATTCGAATGTCCTCTGAAAGGACGGTTTCAGTCTAGCCATGATGGCAGAAGCCAGATTGCTAAATATTAAAGACAGAATGGGTTGTAAAGCAATGTCGGTATCCAATATAGAACCCCTTTTTGAAGAAAAGATATCCCTTTTATCATTAATTTAACAGTCACTTATAAACACAAACATTTCAATATTCAAAGAACAAAAAGAAAGATTGTAGATGGAACTATAGGCTTCTTACATCCTGTCTGTTTTTAAGCATTTATTAAATTTAACACATTAATAGCATAATTGCCCTGCTTGTTTGTTTCCCCCTCAAGAAACTTGACAGAGAATGGGAAATGAGAGATTCAGACGTATGATGGAGAGGGGGGGAGATTAGATGAGCATTGGGAAGACTTGGACATGTATTTAGACAGATGGGAAGGGCTCAGAGTCAATAAATGTTTCAGTGGAGAGTAATAGATTGAAGATGTCTGAAGGCAAGGGAAAAGAAAAAGAAGAATCATTTATTTTGTCCTTTTTTTAAAAAAAATAATAATTTCTCCAGCACCTATTCTATGCCAGGCATATTTTAAGCACTTTATAAATATTAATTCATTTTTCCCTCTCAAAAGGGAAAAAAGAAAATGATTATAGAGTAGGTCCTAGGGGAAATGAGATTGAGAGTCTGGGATCAGGGGGGTCAACATGGAATCTAGAAAAATGGGGGCAGGTAGGTGGCTCAGTGGATTGAGAGACAGACCTAAAGACTCAAGAGGTCCTGGATTCAAATTTGATCTTAGACACATCCTAGCTGTGTGATACTGAACAAGTCACTTCAACCCCATTGCCTAGCCCTTATTGTTCTTCTGCCTTGGAACCAATGTACAATATTGATTGTAAGATGAAAAGTAAGAGTTGTTTTTTTTAAAAAGTAAATAGAAAATTTTGAAAAAAAAATATGGCCAGCACCATCAATGTATAATTCACAAAATCAGTGTGGTTTAGTGACTTTATTGGGTGTTACAAAGTAGTTGGGGAGGCAAGGACAAATTCTCCCAGTGTAAGAAAGGACCCTGCTAGAGGAGGACTTGAAGGATCTTTCACTTTGAGCCTGGACCAGGGACATCTCAGAGGGTGAAAAACATTTATTGACTCTGAGCCCTTGGGAAATTCAGGCAATAAGGAAGTGGGCTGAGCACTATTCTGATCAATGACATTCTTGGTAGGGATGGCTATAGTGGTGGGAAGAGTATAATAAGAGCCAGCATTTATGTCATGCTTTAATGTTTTAAAAACATCTTAGATATATATTATTCTGCGTGATCCTAATCATAATTCTATGAGAGAGATGCTATTATTATGCCCATTTTAAAGATAAGGAAACTTATCTTTAAATTAACTTAGCCTTAACTTTAACTTAAGGGAAAGACAAGGAAAAGGTGAAAGGACATTAAATGACTTGTCCTCCCACCCCACCTCAGATCTCACAAAGTCCCCCTGACATTGAGCTGGGGCTTCTTCAGATAAGTTCACGTCTGTAAAGCATGGACATTAATTACCATTCTCTGCCAGGCTAACCAGATGTATTTCTATGTGGAGATTGAGGAGAAAGGAGGATCTGTAGAAGAAGGGGAAAAGGAAGGGAATACACATTCATATACTCCCTACTATGTTTGAGGTAGACACTTCCGTTGAGTAAACTGAGGCAACTGAGGCTAAGTAACTTGCCCAGAGTCATATGGCTAGGAAGCTTCTAAGGGTGAATTTGAACTCAGGTTCTCTTGACTCCAGACCCAGTGCCCCATTTGTCAGCCTAGGCACTAAATGCCACTCTATGCTTATTGCATATGCTTCCTGTTAGGGTAAAGTAATTCGTTTGTTAATTGTTCAAAAACTTGCAAGTACCTCATTCTACTCCATCACTGAACCTGAACAAAAAGGATACTGTTGTAAGGCCAAACCCTAAAAAGGGTCATTAAGGCATCTTTTCCTTTCCTCTCCTCTCCTTTCATTTCCTTTCCTTGTAAAGAATGCAAGGAAGGCCAGAAAGAAGACCAGGCAACCAAGACAACTATGAAAGCAACAGGTTTCTTTTTTTTTAAGAGGAGTTAATTTTTTTCTATTATTTTATTTTATTTTTATTGATTAATTAAGAAAATTTTCCATGGTTCCATGATTCATGTTCTTTCCCACCCCCCTCCCATAGCTAACACCCAATTCCATTGGGTTTTACATGTGTCATTGGTCAAGACCTATTTCCATATTATTAACAGTTGCACCAGGGTGATCCCTTAGAGTCTACATCCCCAATCATATTCCCATCGACCCTTGCGATCAAGCAGTTGTTTTTCTTCTGTGTTTCTGCTCCCACAGTTCTTCCTCTGGATAACAGGTTTCTTAAAAAAGAAAAGTATATATATATGTTATATATATATGTTATATATATTATATTATAAATATATATATTAGAGGCTTTGCAGTTTTGTTTTTGTTTATGTTTTATAAGTTTTGTTTTTTATACAATCTTTTTCTGTCCTTTTATGTATATGCAAATACCCATTCCATTTTGTGATGAAGTGCACAACCAAAATAAAATTTAAAAACTTAAAAAGCTACATATAAATATCAGCTTATCCTCTCCCTCCTCCTCTCGTTATCATCCTTGGCTCCCTTCCATCTTGACTGCTTCTTTGCTCAGAGGAAGACTTGCTGCATCATTCAAACCCATCCTGAAGTCAAACCCAGTTCCTCTCCATTAGTCAAGGTAGACATCTAGCAGCCTATGAGCAAATAGTTCTGTGATTGTTTTTAAAAATAAAATCATGATAATTAATTATTAATATAAACCATAAACCACACGTTCTTTAAGACCAAGGAGGACGTACTGGTTTTGGTAAACTCCATCACAGGCAAATAGAGTATCTCAGAACTAATATCTGACGTGCTTTGCTCTTTTGACTTGTCCCATTTCTTGCAAAAATTATCAGACCATCTGTGTAATGAATGACATTTTTGAGAGGGGCTTAAATGGCACAGTCTGAAAGAATGATCAAATGCCACAAGTTTGATGGGGTGTCATTCAATCAGTTAGTATTTATTATTTAGTACCTATTATGTGCCAGGGGGCACTAAGCTAGGCACTGGGGGCACAAAGAAAAAAAGCAAATGGTTCTGGACCTCGAAGATCTTACATTCTATGGAGGGGAAGAGGTGAGGGAAAGAAACATTAATATAAACAACTACAAAATCCACCCAAGATCATTTTCCCCCAAAGGGAAGCCCAAGAAATTAGGACGGAGTCCAAGAAAGGTCTCACATAGAGTGCTGAGATTTGAAGGAAGCTAGGCACTCCAAGAAGAGCCTGCTGCCTTTAGATATAACTTCAGAGAGCGAGGGATAAAAAACAAATACTATTATTGTTAATATTCATATTTATAGAGCATCTACTATTTGCCAGTGACTATACTGGTGCTGTTAAAAGTATTTTACAAATATTATGTCATTACAATATTGCACAAATATTATGTCTAGGAGGTGTGGGCTATATTATCGCCATTTTACAGATGAGGAAACTAAGGCACAGGTTAAATGACTTGCCCGGTCACACAGCTGATAAGTACCTGAGGTCAAGTCTTCCTGATGCCAGGACTATTGTTCTCTCTACTGCACTACCTTGCTGCCTTGAGTTTAAATCTGGCCTTAGACACTTACTAGTTGTGTGATCCTGCATAAGTTATTTAACCACTGTCTGCCTCAGTTTCTTCATCAGTAAAATAAGGATAATCATAGCATTTACTTACAGGGAGGTTTTGTGAGGATCATGAGGTAATGTTTAAAAGCTAAAATATTTTTTTAAAACCCTACCTTCCATCTTGGAGTCAATACTGTGTATTGGCTCCAAGGCAGAAGAGTGGTACGGGCTAGGCAATGGGGGTCAAGTGACTTGCCCAGGGTCACCCAGCTGGGAAGTGTCTGAGGCCACATTTGAACCTAAGACCTCCCTCTAGGTCTGGCTCTCAATCCACTGAGCCTCCCAGCTGCCCCCTATAAAGCTAATCTTAAAGAGCTATTGACCCCAGTTTTATGGGAGAAGAGAATAAATTATAGCTACTGTTCCTAATGTAATACCTTTAGTAAATGCCGTTGATTTGAGCTGAGTGTATCTCAACTGACTGTTAAGAGGCTAGACTGTTATTAAGAGGGGGCTCGTGGGCAATAGTTTGGGGAGTGTCAACCTCCTCCTCAGGGTCTCTTGAATCTGAGCTATGCTCTGTGAGCCATGCTGTAGGGCACCCAACCCACCCATTTGGTCCTTAGCAGACTAAAAAAATACAACAGACCTGGCATCAGGAAGACTTGACAAAAATGATATCCTCCCCCATCTGATTTTATGTCATCCTATGAACAGTATATAGTCTTCCTTCATTTGGATTTTTCTGTGTAAATTCTAGGCTGGCTCCGAGATCATGAAATGAAAAAAGCAAAACAAAGCTCAATAACCTGTTAATTTCACATTCAATTAAGAAACTATCTGAAAAACTTAAATTTCACTTTCTAACTCATTTGCTGGGAGCAAATTATGTCTTTAGAAGGCAAATAAACTATTTTAAGCTGCTAAAATACTGCTAAGCATGCCTCTTTCGATGTTAAAGCTATTATAGTGGGGCAGCTGGGTAGCTCAGTGGATTGAGAGCCAGGCTAGAGAGGGGAGGTCCTGGGTTCAAATCTTGTCTCAGATACTTCCTTTCTGAGTGACCCTGGGCAAGTCACTTGACCCCCCTTGCCTAGCCCTTAGCACTCTTCTGCCTTGGAGCCGATACACAGTATTGACTCCAAGATGGAAGGTAAAGGTTTAAAAAAAAGATTTTATAGTTCTGGTGCCCATTTTTACCAATGATAACCCGCCTTGAATATAGCTGATTTATGGAACCTGTAACCCACTGCCGGTGATATAAATCCACCGGATGACAGATATATACTTCCTTTAGAAATCAAGGTTTGACTTATGGGACAAGTGCCTGAAATCCACTCTAACAAGCCGGTCTCTTTCGCCTGTGAGGAGCGACATAGACATCTCTGATTCTAGTGAGGGTCTGAATTGTTGCCCGTCTTCCTTCTTTGAAGAGGACGGACGACATCATGGGGTGATGCTTCGACTTGCGCGTGAGCTGAATTCTGTGACGGAGTTGCACCATTGTCCGCCTGGCTCTCTCGTCCAGAGTCCCTGAAGTCCAGCAGCCAGAGGAGGGTCAGGACGACCCCAGGATGCAGCGGGTGACCCTGGCTCCTTCGGTGTCTCACCAAGCTCCCAGCGCCTCTCTTGCTCTGGCTGCCTCCGTGGCCGTCCGAACAAATGGTTCTCGTCCTCCCATCCGCTTACCAGCGGGCTTGAGGACTGCCAATGACCCTCAGTCCGGTTTAGTCCATCGGCTGAGATAGTTTGACCAAAGAGCGGTCCATGGAACCTCCTTTGGGAGAGCGTATGGGAACGACGGGCGCGCCCATAGGAAAGATTCCATTGTAGGTCAAATGTGCTTTAAAAAATCCTCTCTGCCTTCGTAAATGTCATTACTCCGGCAAATAACGATGGGAGACAGAATCTTGTATCTGTCACACGTGACCGTGCTGTGGCATACCACAAAGCCTGCGGGAAGCTAAAATATTTTATAAATAAAAGCTGTACTCTTTTCCCATGTGAATTCCCTACAGAACATTCTGCCTGGGTGTTCTTTAGGGTCTGCGTGCTGGAGCTGAGATTTCTGCTAGGCTGCGATTGATGACTAAGTGGTACATCTCCGCCTGTTTACCCATCAGAAAACTTTGAAATAAATATTTACTTAAAAAAATATTTACTTAAAAAGCGAAAGGGTTAGGGGACAGGGCCGTCTTCCTTCAGAAAATGTCCCCTACTTTTCCCAACTTCTTACCACAGCACATTATTTCTCAGTTGTCTGTAAGGGGTTAAAGACTGAATAAGAGAGAAGAGGCTGATACTAACAGAAATCTAGTGATCTAACTCACTGCCCGCCAGATTTTGCGATGGAGAGCAAAATCAATTTGACATGAGTATTTTTTTTTTCTCTTAACACCGTCAACCCCAAATTAGACACAATCATGTTGTTTTATTTTTTTTTTCAAATACGCTTTTTGAACATTATACCATCTATGCTGACTCCCTCCCTTCTTTGGGCCACATTTTGAAAGGAGTGGCCATTGACTACATCTGAGACATTCTGAGAAAGATCTCATCTAATAAACTGTCTGCTCAGGTAATCGGAGGCCAAATTGGGAAGTCACACTTTCACACAGAAGTCAGAGCCGTAGAAGAAACTTTTAGGGAATTTGGTTCTCTGTGTTTAAACAACTAACTAAAAAAAAAAAGTACATGGAAGTCCTATCTATAGAAAAAGATGAATTAGCCTTTCAGCAACAACACCCCATTCACAAAATGTTCTCACGACCAAAGTTCCTGGCACCATAAAAGAGTTCAAAGGATGTGGTTTTATTAATGGAAATAATGCTAGCAAAAATTATCATCTGTTCCCAAGGACAACTGGGCCTTTCCATCTGACTTGCAGCTGAAATCTCTCCTTTAGTATATGAGGTCCTTGAGGTGGAGATTGTCTTACTTTTCTATTTCTAACTCCCATGCTTAGCATAATAAATAATAATTATTCATTCCTGATCAATACTTTTCTATTAATTCATTCATTGTAGATTGAACAATCTACAAAAAAGAAGCCTCAAATCAAGGAAGACATTTTTTTTCCCTGCATTAAACCGTTTTAATAGTTTCAAAATTCTGTGACAGATTTTTGGTCAAGTTGTTTCCATTTAAAAATTACTGATTTTAAAAACTAATAACTTAAAACCACTACAAAACAAACGGTCCACCCACAAAAATATCAAGGAAGATCAAGGAAGAACTGGTCTATAACAACATGGATAAGGGAGGTCTCAAGTATTTAGAGAAGACAATGCAGAAATTTTACAAGGTAAGATGATAGCTATGTTTAATGCATTGACTTGTATTTTAACCAGGCAATTCTTAGAAAAGGGGATATAATAGTCTTTGGTGGGGAAGGACACCTTACAGCTAGGTCAAGTGATAATTATGACAACAAAAATATCAAGAGTTAAGGGCGTTTTCTGAAGCAATCTATGAGAAAGAACACCATCCACATTCAGAGGAAAAACTGTGGGAGTAGAAACACAGAAGAAAAACAACTGCTTGATTACATGGGTTGAAGGGATATGGTTGGGGATCTAGACACTAAAGGAACATCTTAGTGCAAACACCAACAACATGGAAATAGGTTCTGATTAAGGATACAAGTAATACCCAGTGGAATTGCGAGTCAGCAATGGGAAGGGCAGGGAGGGAGGAATAGAATATGATTTTTGTAACCAAGGAATGATGTTCGTAATTGACCAAATAAAATTTTTAAAAAGAGTTAACGGGATTTTATTTTTTTTAATGTTTATCTTTATTTTATTTTAATAAATTTCCACATACGTTTCCCAAAGTTATATGATTCATGTTGTCTCCCTCCCTTCTTCCCTACCCATTCTCAGTTGACAAGCAATTTGATCTGGATTTTACATGTATTATCACACAAAACATTTCCAAATTATACATTTTTGTAAGTGAATAATCTTATAAAACCAAAACCCCAAATCCTATGCCCAAACAAACAAGTGATAGACCACATTTTTTTTCATCTGCATTTATACTCCAACAGTTCTTTCTCTGGACTTGGATGGCATTCTTTTTCATTAGTCCCTCAGAATTGTCCTGGATCCCTGTATGGCTGTTGGTAGCAAAGTCCATTGCATTTGCTTGTTCCACAATATCACAGGAACTGTGTATAATATTCTCCTGGCTCTGCTTATTTCACTCTGAATTATTAATTCATGCCGGCCTTATCAGTTCTTTCTGAAATCATCCTGTTCATCATTCAATTAAGGGGACTTAAAAAAGTTGTTTTGTTTCTACATCACAGTCATGTCTCCTCAGGGACAGCGAGGTGATGCAGTGCTGCCTTCTAGAGTTTTTGCCTTCCTGAGTTCAAATCTGGCCTCAGACACTTACTCGTTACGTGACCCTGGACAAGTTACTTAACCTTGCTTGCCTCAGTTTCCTCATCTGTAAAATGAACTATAGGAGGATATGGCAAAGCACTCTAGGATTTTTTGCCAAGAAATTCCCAAATGGAGTCACAAAACTAAAACGACTGAACAACAACTAATAGCTACGTGAAGATGAATAGATGGTCTATTTCTACCTTGCTGCCACCCCCTACAGAAATGGGAGGGGGTGTGCAGACATCTCATAGAAAATAAAATAATCACTCCCCTGAGGCTATGGGTTGGAGTTGCCAATAGAAAAGCTCGAATAGGGCACTGAGAGTATAGAGTGGGAGGAAGGCTCAGGAGGTGTCTCACAGTGTGCCAAAGCTGTAAAGAAACAGCTAAAGCAAAGAATAGTGGGTTGTACCAGCACTTTTGAAAGGCTATTTAAGGGAACAAGATGATAGGAGAAGATGGTGTGCTTCACGTTGAATCAACGTGTACTTGGTGGTTGGAGGGAATGTGGTAAGACCTGGCAGAGTGAGGACAGGATAAATGACTGAGCTGGGAAGCCTGGAGTACCTGCCACATCCAGAGGGTTTTGTCCTTAGTCTCATTTACTTTTATTCGGCATCATTGGGGTGTGTATGTTTGTGGCAGGGAAAGGAGGGATGAAGACCGGAATCTGTACCAGTCTGGGCTTGCGGTTCTGTACGGCGCACATCCAATATGCACTAGAACTGGACCCTGATGAATCTGGGTTCTGGGTTCGGGTTCATTCTGTCTACCTCCATTAAACTGATTGAGTTTATTCTCAGTTTTCCAAACCAAGAGAAGGATGCTCAGGAAACTAGGAATTTGGGGAGCTACCCTACATCATCTAGAGGCTTGCTTGGGAAAAGAAGGAAAGTCAGACAAGTATTTATATTCCTTTTCCTATTCAGTCACCTTTTCCCACACTTATTTTCTTTCCTTTTGGGCCCAAACATGAACTGTTTTCTTGTTTGGTCTCTATGTTAAATTCAATACATCTCCCTTCTCCTCTTGGCTTTGGACATAAAACACAACTCTGGACAATACTCTGGAGTGGGCAAAAATTGTCTTCAATACTTATTCTTCCCTTTGTGTGTTTTTCCCCCTTTCAAAAAGCTCACCTGTTTCCCTAGATCAGGGGTCCCCAAACTTTTTACACAGGGGGGACAAGTTCACCATCTCTCAGACCGTTGGAGGGCCGGAGCATTAAAAAACTATGAACAAATCTGTATAGCGCTGTCTGGGATAGCGGAAGCTGCAGCGCTGGCTGTGATAGCCTGTCACACCTTGCACAGGCCCATCACTGCCACCACTATACCGGGCAGCAGTGTACACAGTGTGGAATCCCCTCCCCCAGATCGCTGCTCACCATGCTGACGTCTTCCATTGTACAGCCCCATAATCCTTTGTGTGGTGCCTCGTTCTCATTCAGTTACTCTCAGAACAAGGTGCCACACAAAGGATGATGTCACCGGAAGTAGTACTGAGCGATACCTCACTTTGTGGCACCGCCACATACAGTGCTGCTCTCACTGACCACCAATGAAAGGGGTGCCCCTTCTGGAAGTGCAGTGGGGGCTGGATAAATGGGGCTGTATGTGGCCCACAGGCCATAGTTTGAGGACTCCTGCCCTAGATTTTTATTTTTTTTAATTTTTTATTTTTTTAAACAATATTTTATTTGATCATTTCCAAACATTATTCATTAGAGACAAAGATCATTTTTTTCCTCCCCCCCCCCCATAGCCGACGTGCGATTCCACTGGGTATCACATGTGTTCTTGATTCGAACCCATTTCCATGTTGTTGGTGTTTGCACCAGAGTGTTCATTTAGAGTCCCCTCAACCCCTGTAGTCAGGCAGTTGCTTTTCCTCGGTGTTTTTACTCCCATAGTTTATCCTCCGCTTGTGGATAGTGTTTTTCTCCTAGATCCCTGCAGATTGTTCTGGATCACTGCATTGCCACTAATAGAGAAGTCCATCACCTTCGATTGTACCTCAATGTATCAGTCTCTGTGTACAATGTTCTCCTGGTTCTGCTCCTCTCGCTCTGCATCAGTTCCTGGAGGTTGTTCCAGTCTCCATGGAATTCCTCCACTTTATTATTCCTTTTAGCACAATAGTATTCCATCACCAACATATACCACAATTTGTTCAGTCATTCCCCAATTGATGGGCATCCCCTCATTTTCCAATTTTTGGCCACCACAAAGAGTGCAGCTATGAATATTCTTGTACAAGTCTTTTTCCTTATTATCTCTTTGGGGTACAAACCCAGCAGTGCTATGGCTGGGTCAAAGGGCAGACAGTCTTTTAGTGCCCTTTGGGCATAGTTCCAAATTGCCCTCCAGAATGGTTGGATCAATTCACAACTCCACCAGCAATGAATTAATGTCCCAGCTTTGCCACATCCCCTCCAGCATTCATTACTTTCCTTTCCTGTCATGTTAGCCAATCTGCTAGGTGTGAGGTGATACCTCAGAGTTGTTTTGATTTGCATCTCTCTGATTATAAGAGATTTAGAACATTTCTTCATGTGCTTATTAATAGTTTTGATTTCTTTGGCTGAGAACTGCCTGTTCATGTCCCTTGCCCATTTATCAATTGGAGAATGGCTTGATTTTTTGTACAATTGATTTAGCTCTTTGAATGCCCTGGGAGCATTCAGTTTGTGATTGGTAAGGAAGGGTTTTCAGAGGTCTGAACTTTTGCTGCCGCTAAGCCGCCGTCTTGACCGGAAGTGGTGCCCTAGATTTTTAACATGAACCCTGGTTCCTTCATGTAATGACAAGAAAAAGCAATGGGCTGAGAAGGAGGGGACCCGAGTCAAGTTCTAACTTTGCCACTAAGGAGCAGTGTGATCTTGGACAAATTGCCTTACCTTCTTCCATTAACAAGGTGGGAGACTTCTGGATCTCATCCTCCTCAGCAGTATAAAGAAGATGGCCTGGGCCTGAGATTTCAATGATATGGGGTCCTCTGTTCTGCAGTGTTCTGCAGTGTAGACTGGCACACTCTCTTCAACTTCAAGGGTTTTCTTTTTGTTTGTTTGTTAGTTTTTTATAAACCCCTACCTTTCATCTTGGAATCAATACTGTGTATTAGTTCCAAGGCAGAAGAGCAGTAAGGGCTAGGCAATGGGGGTTAAGTGACTTGCCCAGGGTCACACAGCTGGGGAGTGTCTGAGGCCATATTTGAACCCAGGACCTCCCATCTCTAACCTGGCTTTCTATCCACTGAGCCACCTAACCTTTCCAATTTTTTAGAAAAGGAGTAAATTATGTGATCTCTAAAGTCCCTTTTAAGTCCATGAGTCTGTGAAAGCAATTCAATAAATTAACTGAAGTGAATTAGTGACTTAATGTGTGCTGCCTTCTAAATGGTATATTTTAATCTGATTCTGAGTGGTATTTTCAGCAAAGGAATGGTATAATTTTGAGCAATGAGAAGGTCTTATTCTCCTAGCTAAAAATTTAGGGTTAGAGGACAAAACATCAAAGAGGGAACTTATGCCTGTTTAATAGAAAAACTAACATCTTCAGTTTTATCTTTGTCCTCAATGATTCCCACCTCCATTTGTGGGGCACTAGGGTCTAATAAAAAAAATGCTTAGCATTTTATATATGTGTTTAAATCTATATTTATATTTAAACCTGCATTTAAATCCTAGCTCTGCTTTTTTCTCTTTATATGATCTAGGGGCAATCATTTAACCTCTCAAGGTCTCAGTTTCCTTTTCTGTGAAATGAGAATATTGAACAAGATAGCTCGAAAGCTAAAGGTTCCTTCTTACTCAAAATCAGTTAATCCAATGACCTAAGAGGGCAATTGGCAGGGGTTGTTTCCCTTCTTCTCACCTGCTTATTTTCTGTTGCCTTTTGGACTCCATCTCCAGATCTGGCTCTCTATCCACTGAGTCAGCTAACTGTCTCCTTCCTAGCCATTTGACTTTAGCCAAGTCACTTATACACTACTGCTGAACCCTTACTATTCTTCTGCCTTGGAACCAGTACACATTATTGATTCTCTAAGATGGAAAATAAAGGTTTAAAAAAGGACATAGTGGCTGCATGTGAGAAAAGGTTTGTTCCCTTGAATTCCTTAATTTAACTGAGATAAATGCAGAACCATTTTCATAAATAATAATTCCTCCAATTCTTGTGTTGAAAGTAACTGGTTCAATGCAAGAATTTGCTTTGCTTGACTATATATAATAAATAGGTTTTGCTTTTTTTTTTTCTCAACTGCAGGTGGTGGGTGTAAACCTCAAAATTTCTTAGACTTATAAATGTTGGAAATTTCACCATTGGGAAATTTCATACTTGAAAAATTTCCTATTGATAGTGGGTCTTGGCTATTGGAATGTGAACCCCATTGGCATGGGAGGTTCCTTCTCTTCCCTTCTTAAGATTACTTTAGGACAGAAACCCTTTGCTGAACAATGGAAAGGACTTTGACCTATGCTTAAGCATAGAACAGGAATTTCTTTGAGTCATGATTGATTTTAGAATTGATACAATGGAGATACTTGGAATCAATCTCCACCCTATTCAGTCCTAACAGGATTGAGTAAGGGCTGCAGCCTAGATCAAATTTTAATTATTCCAATCTCTACCCTACTCAGGTTAACAGGATTTAGAAAGGGCTGTAGCAAAGGAGCAAAGATTTAATTATTTGAAAATATGACCTTCAACAGACATGTGCAAAGCCAGAGACCTCTGGGCGGTCCTGGGTTAAGCTAGAGCCTCCATTGGCACAGGGAAATTGATGGACAGTGATTGGTAGATGTAAGAACTGAGGGGAGGGAACTTGGATGGTTTCCTTAAGGATAAGGGGGGTCTGGAGACTGGAGGAGGTTGAGGAGGTTGTCAGAGTGGTTGCGGTGTGCTCTGAGAAGCTTGCACTGAAGGAAGCTGAAGGTGGGGGCCCCGGAGACTGTTTCTCCATTTTTGCTCACGTGAGTAATAGGGACTGATCTCCTTTCATTGCCCCAGCTATCTAAGGGCTTGGGCCTTTTGGCCCAGCCTAAACAGAAGGGGTATTTAAGCCCTATTCCCTTCTCTCCCCTTTCTCTCTCCCTCTATCTCTCTATCTCTAATTCCTTTCTTCCTCCTGTTTGTAATTAAAACTCCATAAAAGGTTGATGGCTGACTTGAGTTTTCATTAAGGAATTACATAGCTGAATTCCTTGGCGACCTTAAATTAATATATATCAGTCTTTTAAAAGTGATTTCCTTGTCACATTGGGTGGAGAAAGGAAAAGGAAAGAAGACATATATATGAAAATAAAATAAAATTTCATTTAAAAATAAAATCTTTTTTTAAATTTTATAGTATTTTATTTGATCATTTCCATGCATTATTCATTAAAGACAAAGATCATTTTCTTTTCCTACCCCCCACCCCCCATAGCCGCCGCATGATTCCACTGGGTATCACATGTGTTCTTGATTCGAACCCATTGCCATGTTGTTAGTATTTGCATTAGAGTGTTCATTTAGAGTCTCTCCTCTGTCATGTCGCCTCAACCACTGTAGTCAGGCAGTTGTTTTTCCTCGGTGTTTCTACTCCCTCAGTTTGTCCTTTGCTTATGGATAGTGTTTTTTCTCCTAGATCCCTGCAGATTGTTCAGGGACATTACACTGCCACTAATGGAGAAGTCCATTACATTCGATTATACCACAGTGTATTAGTCTCTGTGTACAATGTTCTCCTGGTTCTGCTCCTCTCACTCTGCATCACTTCCTGGAGGTTGTTCCAGTCTCCATGGAATTCCTCCACTTTATTATTCCTTTTAGCACAATAGTATTCCATCACCAACATATACCACAATTTGCTCAGCCATTCCCCAATTGATGGGCATCCCCTCGTTTTCCAGTTTTTAGCCACCACAAAGAGCGCAGCTATGAATATTCGTGTACAAGTCTTTTTGTCCATTATCTCTTTGGGGTACAGGCCCAGCAGTGCTATGGTTGGATCAAAGGGTAGACATTCTTTTATCGCCCTTTGGGCATAGTTCCAAATTGCCCTCCAGAATGGTTGGATCAATTCACAACTCCACCAGCAATGAATTAATGTCCCTACTTTGCCACATCCCCTCCAGCATTCATTTCATTCCATAACTGTCATGTTAGCCAATCTGCTAGGTGTGAGGTGATACCTCAGAGTTGTTTTGATTTGCATCTCTCTGATTATAAGAGATTTAGAACACTTTTTCATGTGCTTATTAATAGTTTTGATTTCTTTATCTGAGAACTGCCTATCCATGTCCCTTGCCCATTTATCAATTGGGGAATGACTTGGATTTTTGTACAATAGATTTATCTCTTTATAAATTTGAGTAATTAAACCTTTGTCAGAGGTTTCTATGAAGATTGTTTCCCAATTTGTTGCTACCCTTCCGATTTTAGTTACATTGGTTTTGTTTGTACAAAAACTTTTTAATTTGATGTAGTCGAAATTATTTATTTTACATTTTGTGACTCTTTCTATGTCTTGCTTGGTTTTAAAGTCTTTGCCCCCCGCCAAAGGTCTGACAGGTATACTATTCTGTGTTTACCCAATTTACTTATGGTTTCCTTCTTTATGTTTAAGTCACTCACCCATTTTGAATTTATCTTGGTGTAGGGTGTGAGGTGTTGATCTATTCCTAATCTCTCCCACACTGTCTTCCAATTTTCCCAGCAGTTTTTATCGGATAGTGGATTTTTGTCCCAAAAGCTGGGATCTTTGGGTTTATCGTATACTGTCTTGCTGAGGTCGCTTTCCCCCAGTCTATTCCACTGATCCTCCTTTCTGTCTCTTAGCCAGTACCAAATTGTTTTGATGATGGCTGCTTTGTAATATAGTTTAAGGTCAGGGACTGCAAGGCCCCCATCATATGTGTTTTTTTTTTTCATTATTTCCCTGGATATCCTTGATCTTTTGTTCTTCCAAATGAACTTTGTTATGGTTTTTTCTAAATCGGTAAAGAAATTTTTTGGGAGTTCCATGGGTATGGCACTAAATAGATAAATAAGTTTGGGTAGGATGGTCATTTTTATTATATTGGCTCATCCTACGCATGAGCAGTTAATGTTTTTCCAATTGCTCAAGTCTAGTTTTAGTTGTGTGGTGAGTGTTTTGTAGTTGTGTTCATATAGTTCCTGTGTTTGTCTTGGGAGATAGATTCCTAGGTATTTTATTTTGTCTAAGGTGATTTTGAATGGGATTTCTCTTTCTAGTTTTTGCTGCTGAGCTGTGTTGGAGATATATAGAAAAGCTGATGACTTGTGTGGGTTTATTTTGTATCCTGCAACTTTGCTAAAGTTGTTGATTATTTCAATTAGCTTTTTGGTTGAATCTCTAGGATTCTTTAAGTAGACCATCATGTCATCTGCAAAGAGTGATAACTTGGTCTCCTCCTTGCCTAGTTTAATGCCTTCAATTTCTTTCTCTTCTCTAATTGCTACTGCTAGTGTTTCTAGTACAATGTCAAATAGTAGAGGTGATAATGCGCATCCTTGTTTCACTCCTGATCTTATTGGGAATGCATCTAGGTTATCCCCATTGCAGTTGATATTAGCTGATGGTTTTAGATATATACTGTTTATTATTTTTAGGAATGACCCTTCTATTCCTATGCTTTCTAGTGTTTTTAATAGGAATGGGTGTTGTATTTTGTCAAAGGCTTTTTCTGCGTCTATTGAGATAATCATGTGGTTCTTGTTGGTTTGCTTGTTAATGTGGTCAATTATGTGGATGGTTTTCCTAATATTGAACCAGCCCTGCATCCCTGGTATAAATCCTACTTGATCATGGTGGATGACCCTTCTGATCACTTGCTGGAGTCTTTTTGCTAGTATCCTATTTAAGATTTTTGCATCTATATTCATTAGGGAGATTGGTTTATAGTTTTCTTTCTCTGTTTTTGACCTTCCTGGTTTTGGAATCAGTACCATGTTTGTGTCGTAAAAGGAGTTTGGTAGAACTCCCTCTTTGCTTATTATGTCAAATAGTTTGTATAGTATTGGGATTAACTGTTCTCTGAATGTTTGATAGAATTCACTGGTGAATCCATCAGGCCCTGGGGATTTTTTCTTAGGAAGTTCTTTGATGGCCTGTTGGATTTCATTTTCTGATATGGGATTATTTAAGAATTCTATTTCTTCTTCTATTAGTCTAGGTAGTTTGTATTTTTGTATATATTCATCCATATCACTCAAATTGGTGTATTTATTGCCATATAATTGGGCAAATTAATTTTTATTGATTGCCTTAATTTCCTCTTCATCAGAGGTGATGTCCCCCTTTTCATCTTTGATGCTGTTAATTTGCTTTTCTTCCTTCCTTTTTTTAATTAGATTGACCAGTACTTTGTCTATTTTGTTTGTTTTTTCAAAGTACCAGCTTCTTGTTTTATTTATTAAATCAATAGTTCTATCACTTTCAATTTTATTAATTTCTCCCTTAATTTTTAGGATTTCTAGTTTGGTTTTCTGCTGGGAGTTTTTAATTTGGTCGCTTTCGAGTTTTTTAATTTGCATTTCCAATTGATTGATCTCTGCTCTCCCTAGTTTGTTAATATATGCATTCAGGGATATGAATTTACCTCTGATTACCGCTTTGGCTGCATCCCAAAAGGTTTGAAGGGATGTCTCGCCATTGTCATTTTCCTCGATGAAATTATTAATTGTTTCTATGATTTCTTCTCTAACTAAACGATTTTGGAGTATCATATTGTTTAGTTTCCAATTAGTTTTTGATTTAGTTTTCCATGTACCATTACTGATTGTTATTTTTATTGCCTTGTGGTCTGAGAAGGCTGTATTTATTATTTCTGCTTTTCTGCATTTGTGTGCCATGTTTCTGTGACCTAATGTATGGTCAATCTTTGTGAATGTGCCATGTGGTGCTGAGAAGAAGGTGTATTCCTTTTTATCCCTATTTATTTTTCTCCATATGTCTATTAATTCTAATTTTTCTAAGATTTCATTCACTTCTTTTACCTCTTTCTCATTTATTTTTTTATTTGATTTATCTAAATTGGATAATGGTTGGTTCAAGTCTCCCACTAATATGATTTTACTGTCTATTTCTTCCTTCAATTCTCCTAATTTCTCCATTAGAAATTTGGGTGCTATATTATTTGGTGCATACATGTTGATTAGTGATATTTCCTCATTATCTAAAGTCCCTTTTAACAAAATATAATGACCTTCCCTATCCCTTTTGATCAGGTCTATTTTTGCTTTGGCTTTATCAGATATCATGATTGCCACTCCTGCCTTCTTTCTGTCACTTGAGGCCCAGAAGGTCTTACTCCATCCTTTAATTCTGACCTTGTGGGTGTCTACCCGCCTCATGTGTGTTTCTTGGAGACAACATATGGTAGGGTTTTCGATTCTAATCCATTCTGCTATTCGTCTACGTTTTATGGGTGAATTCATCCCATTCACGTTCAACGTTATGACTGTCACTTGTGGACTCCCTGGCATTTTGATATCCTTCCCTAATTCTAACCTTTCTTCTTCAGCTCTACCTTTTAGTCCAGTGATTTACTTTAAATCAGTCCCCCTTGTACTTCCCTTTCTACCCCCCTCCCTTCTTATTCCTCCCGTATTTTCCCCTGTAGTCTTTTTAAAATTTCCCCCCCCACCCTCTCCCTCCCTTGTACTGCTTCCCTCCCCACCAGTCTGTTTTTTACCCTTCTACTCCCCTATAGGGTGCAAATCTTTTCTCTTCCCCAATGGATTGGATTGTTCTTCCCTCTTTGGGTCAGTTTCAAAGTATGTAAGAGTTGAGTATTTCCTATCTCCAACATCTCTACCCTTCCAGTGTATCGATGTTCTCCCCCCTCCCGCCATGAGCTTCTTTGTGACATATAAATTTACCCCCATTTGTTTCTTTTCCCATTTCTTTTAGTCATAACCTCTTTTATTTTTTAGCTTTAGTCATGTATATATATGTATACATACACATGTATATGTATTTATGCATGCATATATCTATATACCTATTTATGTCTTGTCCTTTCATCCTATACAGTTTGTCACTGTTCCCTCTGAGTGTAGTTCTTCTAGCTGCTTAGGTGATAGCAACAGTTTTTAAGAGTTGCCAATGACCTCTTTTCTTATAGGGATACATATCATTTTAACTTATTGAGTCTCTTAAAAAAAACCTTTGTTGTTGTTGTTGTTGTTTTTCCCCTCTTTTTAAATTACCTTTTGATGATTCTCTTGAGTTCTGTGGTTGGACTTCAAATTTTCCTGGATAATTTCCTCTAGTATTATGTCCAGGCTTTTTCTTTTGTCGTGGTCTTCTGGTAGTCCAATTTTTCTTAAATTGTCTCTTCTTGAACGATTTTCTATATCGTCTGTTTTGTGAATGAGATGCTTCACATTTTCCTCAATTTTTTCATTCTTTTTGTTTTGTTTTATAGTGTCCTGCTGCCTTGTGAGGTCACTTGATTCTAGTTGTTTTACTCTGGTTCTTAAAGATTGGATTTCATCTTTGGCTTTTTGGTCGTCTTTTTCCTTCTGGTCTGAGTTTCTTTGAAGATCATCTTTCATCCTCTTTATCTCATCTTTCATCTCCTTTGCCTCATCTTTCATCTCCTTTGCCTCATTTTCCAGCTGGATGATTTTGGCTTTCAGGACACTATTTTCTTGTTTTAGTTCAAGTGCCTCTGTTTTCAGATGACTTATCTTAATTTTTAAGTTCTTTTCCCAATTGTCTTCAGCCTCTCTTAGTTGTGTTTTGAGTTCTTCCACAGCCTGTATCCAATTCGCTGGGATTTCTGGTTTATCGTTTGCTTATCTCTCCCCCTCTGTTCCATTTGGTGAGTAGTAGCTGTCTATTGTAGTTTCTTTCTTCTGTTTCTGTTGTTTGTTCAAATTCACCCCTTCTTTCCTCCCCATATTTGTCTGTGCTCTTGTTCCTCTCATTTTTTTGTTTTTTGGGGAGTTCTATCAGTCTCCCCTCTTGGAGCTTTAACAGAGGATCTCTTGGTGTAATCTCTGGGGGATGGTTGTTCAGGGTTTGAGCTTTCCTGTCCTCTGGAGGCTTTTGATTTGCTTAAAGTCCAGCAGTTGATGAGGATGGATGAGGAGCCTGGGCTTCCCTGTGTTCTGGAGACTTTTGATGGGATTGAGTTCAGCTTAGTTGGGCTGGGTTTACTCTGAGTTTTAAACTTCCTGGACGGCTGGAGCAGATATGGAGGATCTCCAAAGCTCTGGCCAGGCTGCCAGGTCTATGCTCCTTCTAGGCTGCCATCTTGACTTTGTCTCTTGGTTTCTGTTTTTTTCAGAAGATCCTGCTCTCTACAGGGGGAGATGCGTGGCCTTTCTGGGCTCTGAGGGCTCCTGATGGGATTAGGTTCAGCTGGTTCTTTCAGAAGACCCTGCTCTCTAAGGGGGGAGGAGTCGAGGCTTGCCTGGGCTCTGAGGGCTCCTGATGGGATTAGGTTCACCTGGTTTGGGCCAAATGAGCCCTGATGCAATAAGCCTCCTCCTCCACAGTCTGTGTTGAATGCCTGGAGACTGGCCCAGGTTGTTTTCAAGGTAAGCCCTTCACTAGCCCTGAGGTTTTTGTTCTTTCAGAAGCTCTGAGGGCTCCTGATGGGATTAGGTTCAGGTGGTATGGGCTGAATGATCCCTGAGCCAAAAAAAGGAAGAAAAAAAAAGCAGCAACGTCCTCTTCCACAGTCTGTGTTGAATGCCCGGAAACTGGCCTGGGTTACTTTCAAGGTAAGCTCTTCGGAGCATCCCCTTTGCCAGCCCTGAGTTTTCTGTCCTTTCAGTAGCTCTGAGGGCTCCTGATGGGATTGGGTTCAGCTGGTGCCCTAAATCTGGGACCTCCCTTGAGATGCAGATGGAAGGACCCAGCCAGGGGGCTACTGGCTTCCCCCTTCTCTCTATGTTTCCCTGCAGTCTGTGTTGGGCACCCAGGAGACTGGCTCAGGTTGCTTTCAAGGTGAGTCCTCAGAGCCCTGAGGTGCAGTGGGCTCAGCACTCTGGTTTGGGGGGGATGGGTCCTGGGACCTTCTTTCTGTCTACCCCTTAGATCCGAGTGATCTAGAGTTCTGGCTTTTGGGGTGTGGTACCTTTTGATCCAGGTCCAGGAGGAGGTTTCCCCAGGTCTATCCTGTTGTTCAGCTTGAATTTCGGTGGCCTAGGAGCACTCTGTTTGCAATCAGTAAGGAAGGGTTTCTGAGGTCTGAACTTTCGCTGCTTCTACGCCACCATCTTGACCGGAAGATTAAAAATAAAATCTTAAAGAAAAAAAAAAGAAAAGAAAATAACTGATCTAGAAAGCAAGGGTTTTAAGGAAATGTTTGAGATAAAACTAGTAATATTTTCATTCAATTTTTAAAGCATCTTATCACAATCTAGAAGGTCTCTCCCAGGGAAGGTCCTTAAAAATCAGTGTACTTGATTAGCAGGATGTTTTCAGAAAAGCCTAGGAAGAACTTATAAGAACTAATGCAAAATGAAGCAAGCAGAACCAGAAGAACATTGTGCACATTAACAGCAATATTACACAATGACCAACTCCTCTCTACTCAACAATACAATGACCTAAGACAATTCCAGAAGACTTATGATGAAAAATGCTATCCATTTCTTGAGAAAGAAATGATGAGGTCTGAATGCAAGTTGAAGCATTTTTTTAAAACTTTCTTTATTTTTCTTATTTTTTAAAATCTGTTTTCTTTTACATGATTAATATGGAGATATGTTTTGCATAATTGCAAATGTATAATTTATATCAAATTGCTTAACCTTCTCATTGAGGGAGGAGGAAGAGAGGAAAATTTAGAACCTCAACATTTTTTTCTAAATGAAGGTTAAAAATTGTTTTTACATGTAATTGGAAAATAAGATCAAACATTTGAGAATAGGAAAAAAGCAATGTTTTCTTGACCATGTTTCCTTTGTTGCTTATAATCTTTTCAGTAATAGAATCAATTCCAGGCCATTAGGCATCACTTGTAGCTAAGGTTTTCACATAAAGAATTGCTGAATGTGTTGCATATAGTGAGACCCAAGGCAAGTGATGATGGCTTACTAGAAGAGTATTATTACTATTACTATTAATTGACATCTAAATAGCCCTTTAAGATTTACTAAGCACTTTATGCACAATATTTCACTTAGTCCTCACAATAAGCTTGTGAGTTAAATGCTATAATTCTTATTATCCTTGTTTTACAGAGAATTAAATTGAGGCTGGAAGAGGGTAAGGTATCTTCATTTGAAAAATGAATGAGTTGAAGTAAATGATATTTAAAGTTTCTTCAAGTCCTAAATCTGAATTCACAACTTGGTGGTGCAATGGATAGATTACTGAGTCTGTAGTCAAGAAGACCTGAGTTAAAATCTAGCTTCAGACACTTATTAGCTGTGTGATACTGGACAAGTCACCTAACTTCTATTTGCCTCAGTTTCCTCAACTATAAAATTGAAATAATTATAGCACCTACCTCAGAGGGTTGTTGTGAAAAATCAAATGAAATAATATTTTAAAATTCCATAGCACAATGCCCAACACATAATAGGCTTTTTTTTTTTTTAGGAATTTACCTTTTGTCTTAGAATTAATACCAAGTATCCGTTTCAAGGCAGAAGAGTGGTAAGGGCTAGGCATTGGAGATTAAGTGACTTGCCCAGGGTCACACAGCTAGGAAGTATTTGATGCCAGATTTGAACCCAGAACCTCCTGTCTACATCTGGCTCTCTATCCACTGAGCTACCTTGCTGCCTCCATAAAAGATTCCTAAGAAATGCTTGTTCCCAAGAGTATACTGTATACAGCAACAGAAATATTGTTTGAAGAATGACTTGTGTAGTTCCACCTCCAGAGAAAAAAACAGATAAATAGAAACAAGCAATACATAATTTATATATATACACATATAAGTAAACATATATTTATATATAATATGTATTATATAATTAATTTAAAATGTTAATACATATATAATTTTAATATTATTATATATTCAATTATTATAATATATTTATAATTATATGACACAAATATATTAAGTAAATAAGTAATAAATATATATTTATATAATATAATCAGAAATATATTGAATTTATTTTAATAATTGTATAATTAATTTCTATTTCTATATTTTGATATTTACATTATAATTATATCATATCATTAATTATATATCATAAATATATGTATATATATATATATATTCTCATCAAATGATGCCTTCTCTAGTGTGGGTAGGAGAGGGAGGGAAGAAGGGAGTCACCGGAAATTTTGTTGTAACAAACGAATAAAATAAAATAAATTTTTTAAAAAATACTTGTTCCCTCTCCCTTAAGTAACTTGCCCTCGATCACATAGCTGGTAAGCATTGGAGAGGGAATTCAAATCCAGGTCTCCTTGACCAGTCCCAAACAATAAACATAATTTCTCCAAAAGAAGCTTCTTTTATGGACTCCTATTACTTGGTGAATGACTTGAATGTTTCAGGTACTTTATCTGTTACCCACCAACCCATATGAGATCCCTTTAGGCAAATCATACAATTTCATGAGCCCAAATAGGTGGGTCCTCAGGAACAGTTCCTAACACTAAAACTTCCACTGCAAGCAACAAAACGTAATCTGAAATTTGTCGTGGCAGACAGCTTGGGACATTAATGTTAAATATTTCTCTTCCAGATGGGAGACTAGTAAGCAGTAATCAATACTGGACAGAAAACTCCAGCTTCAGGTGTGGTGACATGACGAAGGGTGTAGACTCAGCGTTGGAAAAAGGGCCCCTCGAGAGATGACTGATCAGTAAATACTGTCAGGATACAGACACAGAATTTCTGGATTTTATGATAAAAGCAAAAGGTCTAACGTGGCGATTTCCATGTAGTTCTCTCCTGTAGATGACCTTGTTTGTGAGGAGTAATTATGGTCTTCTTCCTGGCTGACCTTTTATGGCTGAGCATACTGGCTATACTAGAAGGTGAAATGTCAGCAGTAAGAAATGATGGTTTATCTTCCTCTAACCACAGTCTTGGAAGTCAATAAATGCTTGAAATTCTGGAAAGCATCCCTATAGGAGAGAATCTGATGCCATGCGAGGTAATAAAGCCTCACAGCCACAACAGTCCCCTTTAGAGGAAGAA
Source organism: Monodelphis domestica (assembly GCF_027887165.1). Classification (NCBI taxonomy): domain Eukaryota; kingdom Metazoa; phylum Chordata; class Mammalia; order Didelphimorphia; family Didelphidae; genus Monodelphis; species Monodelphis domestica. Next base: position 181,896,507 of record NC_077234.1, on the reverse strand, counting down.
AAATGGGATAGAAAGTGAATACACCCAAGAAGACTCAGAGCTTTTGCACCCAGTGATTATGCCTACTTCAGGAAACAAAGCCTTTGTTTGGGGGGTTTGGATTACAGCAGAATTAGTGATGTTGCCCTGTAAGAGAATTAGAACAAAAGTGTACAGAAGAGCCTTTATGTGGAGAGCTGAGGGGCACAGTGAATAGAGGCAGGTCTGGACTCATCTCCTTGAATTCAAATCTGGTCATAGATACTATGAACTTGGGCAAGTCACTTCACCCTATTTGCCTCAGTTTCCTCAAAAATAAAATAAGCTGGAGAAGGAAATGGCAAACCACTCCAATATCTTTGCTAAGAAAACCCCAGATGGGGTCAGGATGAAGTGCCTGGTTATGATCCCAAAGATGAAACGATAACCAACAATGCAACACACAGAAGGGAGTTTTATTAACCAAAATGCAGTTTGGGGCTCAGCCCTAAAAAATGGCTGGCCCCGAGTCTGGGGCTTGCAGGCTTTTTATACACTTTTGTGGTAGTTTGTGGTAGGGGAGTGCAGAGGAATTCCTGGGGTGGGGGGGAGTGAACAGGGACTCCTGGGGCTGGGATCCTTATCAGTTCAGGAGGGGGAGTGAACAGGGACTCCTGGAGTTAGGGGTCAGGGAGGGGAAAGAAGGGGTTGGGGAGCTGGCTCTTCAGTGAAGAGTCAGACACGATTGAAACAAGTGAAAAACAAAGAGCTGTAATGTGGACAGGAGTGTGGAATGTTAACTGAGCACATTTAGAAGTTTAGAAGAAGAATCTTTAGGATTGTTCCTCTTCTGCAAGGAGCAATTAAAGCTAGTGGAAACCAATGGCACCGCCACTTTTACTGGTGCATTTGGTAGGACCAGAGAGTGCTCCCTCACTGCCTCATATTTATTTCGCATATACTTATATACAAATAGCTAGCATTTCAGTAATACCTTAAAGTTCACAAAATACTTTACCCCGTATGATTCTGTGAGTTAGGTAATATCATTAGCTTCATTTTACAAATGAGGAATCAAGGCTGAGAGAGATTAAGTCACAAGTCCAGGGTTGCATATTTAGTGTCTGAGGCAGGATTCAAACTCAGGTCTTCCTGACTCCAATTCTAGCATTCTCTTTACTACTTCTTCTAGCTGCCTTAATGAATATGTATATATGGTCTCCATTCATAGAATGTGAGCTCTTTGAGGGCAGAATCCATTTCATTTTTTTAAACCTTACCTTCCATCTTGGAATCAATACTAAATATTGGTTCTAAGGCAGAAGAGTAGTAAGGTTCAAACAAGGGGGCTCAAACCAATGACTTGCCCAAGGTCACACAGCCAGGAAATATCTAAAGTCACATTTGAACCCAGGACCTTCTGCCTCTAGGTCTGCCTCTCAATCCCCTGAGCTACCTAACAGCCCCATAAATGTTTCATTGTTGTCTTTGCATCTACAACACCTTTTCTGAGACTTGGCACATTGGAAGGCTTGTGGACTTGTTGAGTGATAAAGAGTGAGTATCCATAGAGAAAACATTGCTTGCTGAGTGAAGATTATTTGATGTGAATTGGGTAGTAGGCATCAGGAGCAACAAATGGTCTCCTCTGAAGAGGATTCTATGTCATTTTAGATCTCAGACACCTAAGGTAATAGGACAGACACCCTTTGATTCCAGGGACTTGGCTATTAGAAGTTGAGTTCCCACACCGTCTGCAAGGTTATTTCCTGGCCAAAACTCATCCTTCAGATCTTGAGGTGAGGCTCTGGCAAATGCGGAGTTCCAGTCAATATTCTTCCTCAATGGGATCTCAGAAAGTTAAGAGATTTCTGACCTTCTGGGAGTCTGAGATGGGGAAGTTCCACATTGATTCTAGTTTCAGTCATCCATCATGGAACCCTAGAAGTTGGATGCCCCATATCAAATGGTCATTCCTTATCCCATCATCAGCAAATTCCCACCTTCCACATCTAGGATTTAGAGTCAACATGTGATTAGGTGAAAATCTTCTCTCTCTCACTTTTCTGGATTTTCTTATTCAGATTCACCTTGTCCCTTACCCAGTGTGGTCCATATTATTCTCTGCATTATACCTTCTGGGATCCTTTCTTTATTAACAAACTTACCATTTATCCTAAATCTCTTTATTTCACACTCTTTCCATCTCTTCATCCTATCAAACACCTCTTCCTCAAAGACACTGCATGCCTGGTAACCTTCTCCAGTACTTGCCTCTCCTTTTCTATTCTTCCCCAAAGCACATCAGACTCATTGCTCCTGACTCTCACTTCCAAATCATCCCTCTCCCTCTCTCTTAGGACTTAGAAACTTTATTTCCTTTGAAATTTACTCCATTCATTTTTATTACCCAGTCCAAATCCTTGTGGCAATCAACTTTCTATGTCCAGATTATTTCCCTCCTTTCTCAAGGAATTCCATATTGTTTTCAACCATAATATTCCTTTACATCCCAATTCCTGCCTTCATATTGGTGACTTCCACATATATGTCAATGACCCTTAAACATCCTGGCCTCACAATTATATAATTCTCTAAACTACTATGACCTCCATCTTCCCTCTACATCAGCCATGTAGGCAGAGTCAGGCCCTTGATCTTGCTGGGCAGCTAGGTGGCACAATAGAGTGCCAGGAAGACTCATCTAACCAAGTTCAAATCTGATCTCAGATTCTTACTAGTTTTGTGATCTTGGGCAAGCCCCTTAACCCTGTATGCCTTTGTTATTCATCTCTAAAATGAGCTGGAGAAAGAAATGGCAAACCACTCCAATCTCCTTGCCAAGAAAACCTCAAGTGGAGTCACTGAGAATCAGATACAATTGAACAACTGGAACTCACTATCATTCATGAGTGTTGCACTATCCAGAACTGAGAAAGTCCTATTTTCTACCATAACCACCAGTTCTTCAAATGATTTATTCTTTTGCATCATCCCTTTTCTTTCTTCAAATGCTTTCTTGCTTATGCTATCAATTTCTATGAGTGCTAAACCTCTAAGCAAATTACTCTGAAATCTATATTTTTTTAGCCCTAAACTTTCTCCTGTGCTCCAGTTCCATATTATCAACTGTTCCATATTATCCACCTAGATGTCGTAAAAGTTTCTCTCACCCATATTAGCTGTGTTTTCTTGGGTAACTTGCTTCAACTTTCGGTTCCTTAGACAACTGTTTAAGACAATAAATCACAGGGAAGGTGTTGGCCTGTATTGGTAGAGGAAAGTGTCTCTCACCTGGGAGATCCCTAAGCCAGTAAAATCACAAGTCCAGTCTCTTTTCCTCTCCTACTTTACATTTGCTGCTTGTATCTCTCTCTCAAACAGAATGTTTGGGTACTGTAGTGCAGTACTTTGGATCTCTTTTTTTAATATCTTATTATTATTGTCATGCAAAACACACTTCCTTATTGGTTATTGTTGAAGAACAAACTCAGACATAACCAAAACCCCCCAAAATAAAACCATAAATGCACTGATGTGAAAGACAACTCCAACAGTTCTTTCTCTGAGGTAGATAACATTCCCCATCATAAGTCTTTCAGGATTGTTCCAGATCATGTATTGCTGAGAGTAGCCAAGTTTTCACAGATAATCAGGCTACCATATTGCTGTTACTCTGTACAATGTTCTCTCAGTTCTGCTTATTTCACTCTGCATCAGTTCCTGCACATCTTCCCAGCTTTTTCTGAAATCATCTTCCTTATCGTTTCTTATAGCACGATAGTATGCCATTACCAACATGTGTCATGATCTGTTTAGCCATTCCCCAATTGGTGGACATTCCCTCAATTTCCAATTCTTTGCCACTACAAAAAGATTTTTGAACAAGTAGGTCCTTTCCCCTTTTTAATTTTCTCTTTGGGATATAGACCCAGAAGTGGTATCACAGAATCAAAGGGTATTCATAGTTTTATACTCCTTTAAATGTAGTTCCAAATTGCCCTTCAGAATGGTTGGATCAGTTCACAACTCCACCAACAATGTATTAAGGTCCCAATTTTGCCACATCCCCTCCAGCACTTACTACTTTCTTTTTTCTGCCATTATTGGCCAATCTGATAGATGTGAGGCGGTACCTCGAATGCTGTACTGGGAGAAAAAGGTGCTTAATAAATATTAAATCAAACTGAATTTAATTGAGCGAGCAATTGAAGGTGGGAGGTCAGAGGTGGTAGTGAAGCTTGAGAAGCCTTTGGATTCTGATCTTCTCCCTTTTTGCCAACATCATGATACCTGGCATGGGGGAAGGGGGAAAGTGTCGATTTTCCTCAGTTTCTGTTTCTTTGGTTGATGATTGAGGTTGGGTCTTTAGCAGTTCTCCCGGTAACACAGAAGCCTGCAATCAACTAGATTGTTTAGTGGGGATGGGGCTGGAAGGCAGGGGAGGGGTGACGATCCAGCTCTCAAGATTGGGTGACAGCATCTCAGATGGCCTCCTGACACACAAGATGATTTACTAGATGTTCTTTCTAATAGAGAGGAGCTCCCACTTCTAACACCGAGAATGTTTGGGTTGTGTGGTTCCCAGGGACTCGGGGTCATCGATCGTTGAGATGGAGTGGCAGACTTCAGGCAGAACATTCATTTTACTTATCTCTGCGGAGACTGAAGAAATGTTATCTGAGGGAACTAGGGAGCTGCTGCAAAAGAAACTGCTCATCAGAGTGGCCCTGAGCATGATCTTAATTTTGGAACCAGGTAGATATTCTGAACAGTTTAAAAGCGTAAAGCAAGATTGTGGCAGGCAGCAAATTGCAGCGGTAATTAAGGGAATAAACAATCAGTGTGGACTGGGAACAAAGAACTCGGAAGGATACTCCCGTTACCTCTAAATAGCTCGCCCTACGGCAAGCCAGGGGAAATGACCTTGAGGCTCCCTCCTAGAAAAGACAATAGAGCTTACGCTTGAAGGACTTCCAGACTTCCCATGATGTTCCCAGACGAGCACTGCCAATTTCTTCACTTAGATAACACTCTGTAGCTTTAAAAATCCTTAATGATGTATTTAGGACAGTAGAGCTTGATCGGCGAGGGACCCCCGAGGTCGTTTGTCCAACACCCTCATTTTACAGCTGAAGCAATTGAAACCTATGACGATGAATGGACTTGCTCAATGCCACCTAAATCAGTGTCCCAGGAAGGACTTGAACCCAAATCTTCTACCTTGAAAATTAATATTTTCCTCTAAGGACACTAAACATTATGAAAAAATATTATGCTTTCTTTAATAAAAATCTGCTGAACTTTATGGAATGGATGTTGCTTGCCATAAGGGACTGGTCAGAATTGCTTTCTGAGGAATTCTCCGGGATAAAGCTGGGTCAGTGAAGAAGCAATTACGGCATTTATTTGGGTGACACCAATGAACCCACACAGCTGTGAACCATACAAGAACTCATTTGCTTCTATAGTAATGCTTAATTTTGTTTTGTCTTTTTCCAAACCAATTTTATTCCTACTGGATCACTCACTTTCCCTAATAGCCTTGGCTTCCAATGACTAGCTTTTTTCTTCCTCATAAAGTAAACCATTCAAAGAATAAATATTTGCTACCATTGAAGAGATAAGAAGATTATGCTGTCGGTACTGAAGATGATTCCAAAAGAAGCGTTCAAAACATATTTTGAAACAAAACATATGACATCACTTATCACATGTATATATGAGTATGTGGTTTGGGGTTTAGGCTTTTAAAAATTGCTCTGGAGCAAAAATTAATAATATGGAAATAGGTATCAAGTAATAACATTTGTACAACCCAGTGGAATTGCTTGTTGGTTCTGGGAGGGGAGAGGGAAAGAAAATGAATCATATAAATATGGAAAATATTAAAAAATTAAAGAAACATTTTGAGCAATGCTAATATTGCTGGAATGTGTGGATATCTTCATAAGGTAACTATTTTGAAGGAGATTAGTCTTTTGGGTTGGTGAAGTGGCTCAGGACAGAGAGCCATGCTTGGAGACAGGAGGTCCTAGGTTCAAATGTGACTTCATACACTTTCTAGCTGTGTAACCCTGGATAAGTCACTTAACTCCAATTGCCTAGCCCCTACTGCTCTTCTGCCTTGGACCCAATATTGATCCTAAGACAGAAGGTAAGGGTTGGGGGAAAAAAGAATGTCTAAGTTCTAATTTGATTAGTTTTTTATTTGTATAAAATTTTTTAATGTAATGTAATCAAAGAATTCATTAAATGTGTTATAAAATGCTTTCTCAGTTTGATGTTTCTTTTCTAATATTGGTTGCATTGTTTTCTTTGTACAAAAAATTTTAATTTAATGTAATCAAAATTATTCATTAAATTTCTTATAAAATTATTTCCCAGTTTCTTTCCCTTCTAATCTTTAGCTTTGTTTTTTAAATCGGTTATATTACTTTTACAAAGCCTCAACCTTTTTTTCCAACTGAATTTATAATTTACTTTTATGTCCCTTGCCATCTCCATTCCCTCTACTAACATGCCTCATTGGGTCTTAATAGTAACACTGAGTTGTTGGAGGCTGTGTCAATAGAGCTAGCTCTCCAAGCTTGAAGTCCTTTCAGAGTGGTCCTAGTTATGGGCTCTTTGCCTCTTGCCTGGGGGCCAATGGCAGAAAATTGGTGACCAGGTGGTTTTTTTTTTTGCTTTTGTCACAGAAATCTTGGAAACTGCCCTCTAAGGCATAGCATTGAAGGGTTGTCCACAGCAATGCAATCTCTGATCATCTTTAAAGTATAGAAATATGGAAGTGATCTTCATCCATCCCCAGACAACTTAATGCAATCCCAGTGACATACATGACTTCAAAAACAAACTGGGTGGTACCATCTAGTCTTCAGCCCTTGTTGGTACCTCATCACAGGCAGGCTCCATGAAGCCAGCAGTGCAGGTTTGCAATCCAACTATTCATCCTCAGCTGCTTCCTAAGTAATCACAAACTTTTTTTCCCCCCTGAAAGAGCACGAGTCAGGAAGCAAGCAGTCAGGAGATTTTTTTTGGTCTTCTTGTCTGATTTCCTTTCCCATCAGAAAATGTTTTCACAATGCAGCCCACATGCAGGAAGAAGAGGCACAAACAGAAATACAGAAAAGCCCAGGCAAGGCACGGGTGAGTCATAGTTCAAGCTAGAATGTCAGCTTCTTTGCATGCTAATTTTAGAAATTCTTCAGAATGGAGAATCCTGTGCTCTAAATCTGTGTTTAATGCCGAGCAAGGAATGAGATGAGGGGAAGCAACAGCAATGGTCTTCTTATTCACCTTCTAAATTTGACTACCTGCCCCCACAGTCCCACACCACCCCCTACCTTGGCTCCAACTGCTTCTGTCTTTGGTAAGTAAGGAAAGGAAATAAGGAGGGAAGAGAAGAAAGAGGAGGAAGCAGGATGAAAAGGAAGAAAATAGTTAGGAGAGAAGGTGAGAGGGCACTCAGAAATACTTTGTTTGCCTTTATTGGCAGAATACCTGGAATTAAAGCTCTCAGAAGTTACAACTCCCAGGAATCCATCCTCAGCTCTACTCCTAAGGCTTTGTCCAACTTCTCTTCCCCAGGCCTTCTCCTGACTTCCCTCTCCTCCTAAAGCACAGGTCTGACCCCATGAAGTTTCCCTGTTTGATCTAGGATAAAATAGAAATCCCTTTGCTTGGCATTTATCACTGTTCATAATTTGCAATATTCTGAAATAAAATTCCATGATCGTTTTGTGTTATTCACTTTCATGCTCCTTTATATTCCAAGTCACTTGGTTTCTTGCTGCCCTCGTATAACATTCCATCTTCTGCCTCCATAACTTTGCACAGGATGTTCCCTTTGCCAAGATTGGTTGGAATCCCTAGCTTCCATCAAGGGTTCAGCTCATGTTACCCCCAACATACAACCTTTTCTGATCTCCCGAGTTGTTACAGTTCTTCTTTCTGCCCCCAGATTCTTTGTATTTTATAAAATATGTTTTGTATTTAATTATCTGCATGAATGTTTAATCTGCCCCTTCCCCTTCCATTGAATGTAGGGTTCTTGTAGGTAGAGACTGTTACATTTTTTCATCTTGGTTTTCTTAATGCCTAGTATGATGCCTTGGACATAGTAGGTGCTTAATAAAACTTATATTTTATTGAATTTCTTTACAATGAAATAATCTATATTTTATCTGAAAATTGGCAGGAAAAAATTTTGTCTCTATTATTATGTACAAGAAACTCAATAGGGACTGCAAAGAAGAAGAAGACAAGGTCTCTGTAAACTTTTCAAGGAATATTCTCTATGATAGTGGGCACTTAAGACATTCTTGATACTTTAATTAATTTTAAATATTTAAATTATTTAATTAAAATAAATTAAAATAATTCAATCATTTATTTATTTATTTGTTTATTTTCAACCCTTACCTTCTGCTTAGTATCAATTCTAAGACAGAGTAACAGCAAGGTTTCATCAACTAGGCTTAAAAGTGGCTTGACTAGGATCACACAGCTAGGAAGTATCTGAGGCCAAATTTGAATTTAGGTGCTACTGATTCTAGGGCTGGTGCTCTGTCTATACTGTGCTCCCTCATTGCCCCTATTCTTGATAATTTAACATTTTAAACAAGAATTGAATAAAATCTCTAAAAACAAACAAAAAAATGACCCTGTGCAAGTTACTTACCCCCCATTGCCTAGACCTTACTTCTCTTCCACCTTGGAACCAATAACAAGTATTGATTCCAAGACAGAAGGTGAGGGTTTAAAGAAAGAATAAAAATATTGGAATTTCCATTTCCTTTTTTAATCTAAAAATTCATTAATTAAGTTTTACTAATAGTCAGTATATGAATATTTGATAATGATTGACAGTGATGCCCTCATTTAGTGCATATGTCAAATGGTTGGTCCTGTGAGGTATCTTGAGGTATCTTAAGGGAATGGGGAGAATTCCACACTGCTATAAATTCTCCTTTTTTTTTTAAAAAATTCTTACCTTCCATCTTAGAATCAAGACTATGTGTTAGTTCCAAGGCAGAAGAGTAGTAAGGACTAGTCAATGGGGGTTAAGTGACTTGCCCAGGGTCACACAGCTGGGAAGAATCTGAAGTCATATTTGAACTCAGGACCTCCCATCTCTAGGTCTGGCTCTCAATCCACTGAGCTACCCAGCTGCCCCCTAAATCCTTCTTTTTGAGGAAGCATGGGCCAGATCATATTACTTCTCAATTCAAAATGTCCAAGTAGCTCTTTATTGTCTCTAATATAAAATACAAAGTCCTGTGCTCAGCATTTAAAGTCTTTTATGGGTAGATGACTATGGCACCCAGGTGGTGCAATGGATAGGGTACCTGGACTAGAATCAGGAAGACCTGCTACACTAACTATGTGACCCCTGGGCAAGTCACCTACTCTCATTCGCTGCCATTTCCTCATCTATAAAATGATCCCCAGAAGAAAATGATAAATCCCTCCAGTGTCTTTGCCAGGAAAACTCCAAAAGGGGTCAAGAGGAGTTGGACACAACTGAAGCGACTAAACAACAATCACAACAAAAAACCAGATTAACTATAGTATAGTCTGCTTTTCCAGGCTTATTACCTATGAATCCCCTTCATGTACTTTATATTCCAGCCAGATGAGCTTACTTCATCATTCTTTTATGCAGAATTTCTTCTCCTCCTTCCCATAACTTTACATTGTCCTCCATGTCTGGAATATGGCCCTTCTTCAATGCTGTCTCTTAAAATATTGACCTTCCTTCAAAGCTCAGCTCAAAACCTTTCTACCAGAGGTCTCTTCTGATCCCTCAAGAAGATGGTGTCTCCTCTGCACTCAGAATTACCATGCATTTGCTTTTTATATATTTTACATTTCTTTCTATGCGTACATGTTTTTTCCTGCCTTCTCCATCAAGAGCCTGCAAAGTTCTTGAGGACAGGTTCTAGTTTCTCTTTAACTGGTACCCATAGCATCAAGCCTGATGTCTAGCACGTGTTGTTGAGTCACTTCCAGTCATATCTAACTCTTCCTGATCCCATTTGGAGTTTTCTGGGGATTTCAGTATCCAAGATACGGACGTGGTTTGCCATTTCCTTCCCTGGGTCATTTTTTTGGATGAGGAAATCGAAGCCAACAGGGTTAAGTGTCTTGTCCAGGATCACACAGGTAGTAAGTATCAGAGGCCAAATTTGAACTCAGGAAGACGAGTCTTCTTAAGTCAGGTCAGGCACTCTCTCCACTTTGTCACTAGCATATAGTAGACACTTATAAACGCTTGCTGATGGATGGTGCACTTTATAATCTTTAAAATAATTTTGCATTGATTCAAAATTGTCAGTCTTTAGAACCAAATATCAATTAATAACACCTTTCCCTCTATAATGGTACCACAGCTACATTTAGATTTAACCTTGGAAGTATTGGAAAATTGAAGGAAATGAGTCATATTCTCCTTAGTTCCCAAGTCACTTCAGGCTGGTATTGGGAGCTTAGGGAAAGGCATTCATTTTTTCAGTCCACTAGGGGACCACTTAGTACATTGTAGCAGGAGTGAGTCAGAAAACTAGATTGGCAACATGACGTACTGAAGCAATTAAAAAATCAAATCAAATCACTTTGGGGTGACAAACAAAAAGGTTTAAACTTTAGAGAGATGATGGGCTTTCTGTTCCTTGTTTAATCCTGCACTGATAACCACTGACAGACTCTCCTGCTGCCTGAAATCTATTTGTAATGTGTAAATATCAAGGAGAAAGGAGCAAGTAAGGGATGATGGCAACTTTTCTGACCTTTATTTGAAAGCCTGTGATATGAATTCTGAAGTATTTATAAGACATAACTGACTAAACTCAGAAAAGAAGAAACTTCAGAGTTTTTATAACACTAATAAAAACAGCTCATGAGTTTACCAATTGACCACCCAACCTTGGTTATCTCTTATTCTTACTATGTCAAATTTGCCTTTAAAAACATTTTCCAGGGACAACTGGGTAGCTCAGTGGATTGAGAGTCAGGCCTAGAGACAGGAGGTCCTAGGTTCAACTATGACCTCAGACACTTCCTAGCTGTGTGACCCAGGGCAAGTCACTTGACCCCCATTGCCTAGCCTTTACTACTTTTCTGCCTTGGAGCCAATACATAGTATTGACTCCAAGACGGAAGGCAAGGATTTAAAATTTGTTTTTTCCAATACATTTTTAAAAGCACCTTCATATGATAAAATAAGAGGAAGTGAACATGAAACTTAATGTCTATGTACAGCTTTATTTTAAAGTATATAATAAATTTAATTTATTACTTTCATAGTTGTCCCAATCATCTACAAATCCTTTTAGCCTTTTTTCTTTCTCACCTATGCATTTTATTTTTTAAAACATGTTTCAATGACTCTTTTCTTGCTTTCCTTTTTTGACAATCTTATCCCAGCTCCCCTTTTAACTTCCTGTCCCTTACCCATTGAAAAAAAGAGAAAGGAAACCCTTGTAACCTGTATAAATAGTTAAGCAAAACAAATCCCCACATTAAGTACATCCTGATGTTTTATTCTGCACCTTGGATCCATCACCTCTGTGTGAGGAGGTGGGTTAGATATTTTTTCCTTAGTTCTCTAATTGCCCTTTAATGAGGGATCTGGTTTTTTAAAGATAATCAACAATTGCAATCAGAGTTCTTAAATGTTTCAAAGTTATTTGCCTTTACAATGTTGTTATCATTGTAAATGGTTCTTCTCAATTCATTCTGTATCAGTTCACACAAGATGTCTCAGGTTTCTCTAAAACAATAATTTCTTATGGTCCCAAAGTATTCCATTATGTTCACATGCCATAATGTGTTCCATCATTACCCAAGTGCTGTTAGTCTGTTTTGCTCATACATTTCTTTGATGATGTGTCCTTCATAATTCCATGTTTATAATATGTTTCAGCTTCCTCATGCCCAACATGCTCCTCTCCATTGCCCTTTAGGTGCAGTTTTAGTTCTTCAGAAGTAGCTACAATGTATGGCTCATAGCCATACATCACTAAAAGATTATTTGTGTTTTTAAAAATGAACTTTTGTTTCAGAGAGAACTGTGGGATCATTAAAAGAACTTTGTGGTTTCCCAAAGGCAATCTAATTTTTCCCTTTATGTTTAATTTTTGTGCCTACTCATTATTAATTTTCAATAATAATCTAACATATACACATATTCCCCATGTGGGTGGTTAGACTGGACACCATTGAATGATAGGGATCTATTTAAGGAGACTTTAAAATATTCCATGACTTGATGCAACAATACAATATTCTTGAAAAACAGGACATCATGGAGGATCTCACCACCTATGGGATTTGGAAGGAATTCCTTGATCTCCACTGACAATTCTAGTTCTCTCCCTTCTTCCATCACTCAGTGATCTCTTTTCCTTTGAGAGTGAGTGAATAATCAGCCAGTCCTGGAAAGGGCAGCCAGGTATGTTGTGTCATTAGGGGAAAGTCAGGTTTCATTAAGAGGTTGTAGATGGAAGGAGTGTTATGATTTGCATGTAATTTAAGATATAAACTTCATGGGTTTAGAGATGAAGGAGTCCTTAGAAATCACCTAGTTTAACTTCTTTACTTCACATAGAAAGAAATTGAGGCCAAGAGAGGTCAAGTAACTTGTCCAAGACTATATTTGTTAACTAAAAGGATCAAAGATTTGAACCCAAGTCTTTTGGTTCTGCATCAAGTATTCTTTCCAATAAACCATGTTGGGAACCACCATTTAATTAGTGATATCAAATTCAAGAAAAACACAAATTAACATTATCCATGTTGTATTATATTTTTATTTCTCTTGTTGGATATATTCCAATTCTATTTTAATTTAAGACTCAGGAGTTTTGAAGTTACTTGTGGGGTTAGCTGTGAGTCCGACACCTCCAATCTAAGTAGGTACACATTAAACAGACACTATTAGTCCGCTAGTTTAGACATATATATATATATATATATATATATATATAGTTCTTAATAGTAGTATCAGGCAGTCTGGCAGAAGATTCACAAAGATAAATGTTAACGAAAGGGTGGGGAAAGAGGACAAAGCTTATTATATTATCTTGCTACTAATTGTAGTGACAAGGAATTTAATTTTTCTGACCCTGTGACTCATTTCTTCAGAATGAGCTTCCCAATCTCATATTTGCTTGCATTCATGAAAGGAATCATGAATATTCAGTAGGTCCAATATTATTCAATAAGTCACACCCAGTGGCATAATAGAGAAAACACATTCAAATACAATTACCCATAAACAACCAAGGTCAGTATTCATATAAACATTCACAGCAAAAGAAGAATGACTCTCGACATTCATGTGCTGTGCTTCTGGCTAGACATCACTTTCCACTTTCAATTTTATTTTGTTGCTGTTGAAGATGCTAACCCTCGTGTGGCTCTTAAACATAAAATGTGTTTTCTGAGCCTAGCTCCTTAGTGTGAAAACATGAGGGCAGTGAAATATGACTACACAATGTAAACAGACTTTCATTTGTTGACAGCCTAGTTCAAGGCAGGAGCCTGTTCTCAAACAAATGGCTTTCAGGATAGAAAATTCAACCAAATTATAATTTAAGAAATTTCTGATTGGACATCACTCATTGTCAATGTTAACCACAGTTTGGGTTTTAAATAAAATGCGTAGATATTATCACTATCCATCACTGGCTAATAGCCATCATCTTCTGAGGGAATGGATCCATTTTGAGCAGACTCAAAGTATAAAAATTGAGATTTATAAAACAGACTCAGTTGTTCTGGAATGGGGGTAAGATATATACATATGGATATATATATAAAGATATAGGGAAGAGAATGGTTATGATAGTTTTATTTATTTAAAAACACTTTATTCTCCCAATTACATGTAATAATTTTCCACATTTTCCACAATTATAAGATCTAAATTGTCTCCCTTCCTTCCCTCCCCCCTCTCAGAGATGGTAAGCAGCTTGATCTGGATAATACATGTATTATCATGCAAAATATACTTCCATATTGGTCACTGCTGTAAGAGAATACTCATATAGAACTCAAATCCCAAAATAAAACCATAAAAAACCAATGTGGAAGATGGTGTGCTTTAATCAGCCTCTATTATGATTCTCCTTTTAAAGAAAGCTATGTGTTGAATAATTGAAACTCCCAGTATAATTATTATTTATTACATAATTATAACCTTAGATATAGTCAATCTTCAACTTTTAATGGGGTAACGTTCCTAGAAAACAGTTCAAAAGGGGCAGTTAGGAGGCTCAGTGAATAGAAAGCCAGATCTGAAGATAGGAAGTCCTGGATTAAAATCTGACTTTAGATACTGCCTAACTGTGTGAGCCAGGGCAAGTCACTTAATCCCAGTTGCCTAGACCTTACTGCTCTTCTGCTTTAGAACAAATCTTTAGTGCCAATTCTAAGATAGAAGGTAAAGGTTTAAAAAAAAGTATATAGACTTCTATGTATGTGAGCCCTAAATATGGATGACTCAGACACAAAGAATTCCCTGTTGTCCTTCTAGTAATGATCCTCTTTTTGCTAGGGTGATGGAGAGTTAATCTACATTGGTTGTAAATTCAAGTCCCACCTCTGACATATATGACTGTGTGCCCCTGGACAAGTCACTTAACTTCTCAATGCCTCCATCAACTTGAAGAAGTTGCTCACCAGGAGCTCCCAACACTAACCAAATCACAAAGCCTGGAAAACAAGCAAACCTGCAAGGTTTCTGTATGAGGTGGTGGAGAGACAGAAACACAAGTGCAAATGCCCCTTTCTTTAAGCAGTATCCATTCCCCTGGGGTGGGGAAGGATTAAAAAAGACATAATGCAAGAAAAATTGAAGAGGGAATACTAACAACTGGAGCCAGCAGGAAAGACATCATGGTGGAGGCAATGATTAAGCTGAGGCTTAAAAGGAAATGAGAAGAAAATCAAGGCAGAGATGAGGAGAGAGTACATTCCAGACGGATGAGTCAGGATGGAGTGTTGAGTTCAGGGAATGGCTAGTAGTCCAGTTTGTTGATGCCATGTAGTCATTTCAGTCCTGTCTGACTATTCATGACCCCGTTTGGGATTTTCATGACCAAAATAATGGAGTGGTTTGCCATTTAATTCTCTGGCACATTTTACAGTGGAGAAAATGGAGGCAAAAAGGATTAAGTGACTTGCCCAAGGTCACACAGCAAGTAAGTGTCTGAGGTCAGGTTTGAACTCAGAAAGAGGAGTCTTTGTGACTCCACGCCTGGCACTCTGTCCACTATGACATCCAACTGCCCAGGAGTCCAGTTAGGAGAGTTATAATATCAGCTAAGGCTTACAAAAAAAATACAATAGATGGGAGCCAATCTGTACAACTCCTTAAAGCTAACATATAAAGAGACAAATGACATTTCCAGGGTCAACTCACCCTAGGAATGCCACGTATCAAGAATAGTCACCAATCCATGTACAAGACTGGCAAGACTGTTTATTTATTCAGGGTTGGATTCCAGATATTAAAGAATGTTCAACATTAACTACTTCAGAAATGTATTATTAAAATGAACAAGAGAGCAGAAGTCCTCTGAGATGCAGGAAATGGTTTCAATGCAATTTATTTTTTTAAAAGAATGATTAAAAACCCATAAAAATGGAGTTTTAATCTGAAATGATGACTCCACAGAGAGGAGTCTCAGAGCTGTTGATGGAGGCCCCCTTCTGGCAGTCAGTATTCACTACAAAATTGAGGTCACCCAGTAAAACATGGCTGCGGTGGAAACTCTTTTGAATAGATTATTAGTTCTCTCAAGCTGAGCAACTTTGTTCATAGTATTTCAGTATGAAATCCTTTTCGGAGGTATGTTGGGAAAACCATTTAAAAGTGTTAGGTGATGTGTTCGTGACCAGAATAAGCAATGAAACTGACCCCTGCGAAATATTCTAGCCACTGAACATAATTAAGCAAACCACCTCTGTCGGGAAAGACCTTAAAAGAAGAGTCAAAGGGGAAATCATCAGACTTATATTGACAAGCCAAGTACTTTAGGGCAATAAAGTTTATATGCAATATTACTGAGTGTCTACTTCAATGGATATCGATAACTGAGTGACAACTTAAAATCCTGGAGAGTTGCCTGGAAAACTGAGAGGTGCAGTGACTTGGCCAAGGTCACACTGTTAATAGGTGTCAGAAGTAGGATTTCATTTCAGATCAACTTGATTTCAAGGTTGGCTTTCCAGCATCAAAACATGAGTACATTGTATGGGCCACACCATTGATGAAATCACAGGTCTGGGCAAAAAGGGTCTGTGTGTGTGTGAGTGAGTGAGTGAGTGTGTGAGTGAGTGTGTGAGTGTGTGTGTGTGTGTGTGTGTGTGTGTGTGAAAGAGAGACAGAGAAACAGTTGTGGTTATTTACAAAAGAAATAGAAGACTTAGTGCCAGCTCCCTGGTTATTATGATTAATTATTTGATTAAAACCATATGATATAGGTAGGAAAAAAAGACAGTACAATTGAGAGCAGTCCCACATATCACCATGATTGTGGGTATGCTGACAAATATAAAAACTGATATGTAGTCTAATAAATATTTATTAATATTTAATTATTTATTATTTCTAAATATTTAATTATAGAAATATTATACTATAAGTCAAATTCTTTAAAGGTGTATAGAAATAAATTGATAGATAAATAAATATATAGATAGATGAAACATTTTTGGGTTGGTATAGATATGTGTATTATTACATATATTTAATTATTTAGACATTTAAGGCATGCATATGTATGTAATACATATGCATTTTTATATGTCTGTTTCACATGTCTACACATATATAGACTTCTTTTTCTCCTTAAATTATTTGATTCTAACCAAAATATGAGTCATTGAAACCAGAGGTTATTATGTATATACAAATATCTATGCTAATCTAAAAACTGTTATGTATCTATACTAATTTAAAATCTATTAAATATAGATACTCTTATTCTATTTATATACACAGACACTAACTTAAGTATTATTGATTGTAAGCATCTAATTTTTATCCATGAAATAATTAAATATTAATAAATATCTTAAATGGTAACTGATAATTAAATATTAATAAATAGATATTAAGCCTGTACACCAAACAATTTTTAAGTTAAACTGTGTATATACATCTTTCTCTTTTATCACAATCAGCTCAAGGCTATGTGGTATAATGGAAAGAATCAGACTCCTTGAGTTCATCTTGTGATTCTGCTACTTAGCACTCATGGTTCTTCTATTAGTGATGTGATGTTGGCCAAGTCAATTGATCATCAGCTTTATCATCTGGGAAAAATGAAGGGTTGAATTAGATGATGTAGAAGATCTCTTTAAGCTCGCATTCTCTGAGCTTGCTTACCCTCCTCCCCATTTTTCTCTCCTCTTCATCTCTCTTTTATTTCTTCTTTTTTTACTTTCCCTCCTATTTCTTGTCTCAGAGATTTTTGCTGCATCTGCCCTCTTCTCTTTCTCTCTCAATACAGAGAATCTTTAGCAACTCAGTGAGCCTACTTCTCTGCTTAAATCATTCCTGTAGTCACTTTTTAAATTCTACAACAGATTAAAAACAATGATATGAGAAGAAGGATATGGTTGTCAGGGTACAAGAGTGGAACTTCTTATGCCCTAGAACAGCATTTGATCTCCTTTGGTCTCTTGATCTCACTTGATCTACCTTTTCTAAAGTCTCAGGAACCTCAAAATGTTGCAAAGTGACCCTCTGAGGGGTCTTCAACATCATGAAAAATCGGTCCTGTTTGGAGAACAATTGGATCTGAACACAGTTGTCAGGTTTTATAACTAAGGATCTTTACCTCTATATTTTTCTTGTTTGTTTTCATGAAAAAGAAAGATAAGTCACTGATTCGGACCTGAACCAGAAAAGAAGAACTGGGTTTCCCCAGATGAAAGATGTTCAGTCCCTGGATGGCTCTAGGGTCAGGTGGATTTTGTGAGCAGAAGCAACAGTTTATATTAATAGGTAGGTAGATAAACAGTCTCTAAGCAATGCGCAGCTCCAAAAAATGTAGTTCTCTTTTAGCTGTCATCCAATATTCGGAAGTGCTCCCAGCCCCAAACTGAGAGAATTGCTATAAAGAATGTGAAACCATAGGCCCACTATTCCAGACCACTGTTTCTCATCCCATTATGCATCGGTATTTCAGAGAGTTATATTTGATTTATCTCAATATCGCCCACATTTCCTCATTCTTCTTTGCCAATTGACCGAAACAGAGTGGGTAGAAATGAGGAAAGGAGAACAGAACGTACCTGTACGTGTGTGTGTGTGTGTGTGTGTGTGTGTGTGTGTGTGTGCCTGTTTGTGGTAAGATGGTAGGGATGGGATGAGGACCAGAGCATCAGTGAAGGCTTGACTGGTAGATGACCGTGGTGGAAAAGAAAATTATTGCTCCTCCTTTGTACCCCTCCTCATTTCTCACCCCAGTATATTCAGAAATGTCTTAAGAAAAGCTGTACTAAGGAACAATGGCAGCAACATTTCTCCCTAAATCTAACTCTAAATATGAAAGAGCCCACTGAAACATGTGCAGACATTAAGTTTTCATTTTTAAAAATATAATTCCAGTAAAATGGATCTAAATCAGAATTTCTCATTTCCCCCAGTGTACAAATTCCTGACCTAAAACAATTACATTTGTGTATAGCTATAACTCTCATTTTTCTGCTCAATCCTGTGCATAGAGGTTTGGTCATTAAAGCACATGCAGGGGCAAGTATGTGACTCAGTAGATTGAGAGTCAGGCCCAGAGATGGGAAGCCCTGGGTTCAAATCTGGCCTCAGATACTTCCTAGCTGTGTGATCCTGGGCAAGTCACTTAACTAATTCCCATTGCCCAGCCCTTACCACTCTTCTGCCTTAGAACTAATAATTAGTGTTGATTCTAAGACAGATGGTAAGGGCTAAAAAAAAAATCATCTGCTCATCTTCTTCTTTGGTTTTAATAGTGTGGTGATAGTATTCTTTCAGCAATAGTAACAACCTATTATGAGTTACTGATCACTTAAGCAGCAAACATTTATTGAGGGTTTGCTTTGTTCCAGGCACTGTACAAAACACTCTGGATACAAAGACAAAATAACATAGTCCCTGTCCTCATGGCTTACATTCTATTAGAGGAGAAAATGTGTATCCACATGAGCATTTAGTAAATATTTACAAAGTAATCTGGTGAGGGATTGGGGAACAGAAGACACTAGCGAGTGGGGGAGAGGGCTAGGATGTAGCTCACATAGCAAGTGGCATTTGAGCTGAGCTATGAAAGAAGCCAGAAATTCTAAGTAATACGTCACATCATTTCCACTTTATGGATAGGGATCAAAGATAAATAAGTAAAATTTCATTTATGTAATATGATATTATTACATATAATAGAAATTGCATAAATTATATAAAATAAATCTATATTATAGAAATTGTATATAAAATAAATATACATTATATAAATTATATATCATATTATATATTATTTTAAAATAAATATATTAAATAAACAAACAAAAAGCATATATTAATTACCCACTATGTACCAAACAGGACTAGGTAGGCACTGAGGATAAAAATACAAAAGTGAGATAATCCCTCTTTTCTAAGGAGTTCACTTTTTTTAAAAAAAACCTTTAAACCTTCTGTCTTAGAATCAATGCTAAGTATTACTATTCTAAGGTAGTAGAGGGGTAAGTGTTAGGCAACGGGAATTAAGTGACTTGGCCAGAGTCACATAGCTAGGAATTATCTGTGGCCAGAGTTGTGGAGCTTACTTTATAAAGAGGACGATAATTTCTTTTTTTTTTAAATAATATTTTATTTGATCATTTCCAAGCATTATTCATTAAAGACAAAGATCATTTTCGATAATTTCTTAAAGGGGGAGATAATGCATAAAAAGGAGTGACCAGGGTGAAGGGAAGGGCAGTATGGTAGCTCAGTGGATTGAGAACGAGACCTAGGGACAGGAGGTCCTGGGTTCAAATCTAACCACAGACACTTCCTCACTGTGTGACTCTGGCCAAGTCATTTAATCCCCATTGCTTATCCTTTACTGCTTTTCTGTCTTGGAGCCAATACACAGTATTGATTCTAAGATGAAGCTAAGGATTTTAGAGAAAAAAAGAAGTGATGACTAAGAAGAGTCACAGTAATGGTGAGTAAAATCATAGGATTGCTAAATGAATTGCCATGTTCTTTAGAAATGGTGGTAATATTTATTCAATTATTATTCCCAGAATAAGAGGTAGAAAGGAGGCAAGGAAGGGCAAAGCATTTCAATCCATTGACAATTAATTAACAAGATAATGCAACACTCAAAGTGGATGGTATGAAATGTGATCTGGGCACTGGGGCTAAATAGATATAGTGGGTTCTATCTAATTATTAATATATATATAGTTTATATGTATATATATATAGTGAGTTGGCACCCACTCACCAATCAAGATACTGTACTGGAGGCAGCTCTAACTGGCCTTCCAGAGCTGCTTGTTAAATTTTCAGTGTGATGATTTATATCATCTTAGAGTTGATAATTTTGTTTTGTTGATTATCTAGAATGAAGAAAGCGCTAATATTATACATTTTTAAAATGTGCTGCACACATTTCCTTCCTCCCAGTCCAGTTGTTAGATGTTTACCAGCACAGTCCATTATTGCACTATGAACATTTTTAGAGCTTGGCAGACATGCAGTAGAAATTTCAGGGAACAAAGTCATCGCCAGACCGGAGCCTTGGTGACTTTAGGCTAATAATAATAATAACAAACTGGCGTATATATACATATATATATATATATATATATAGAGAGAGAGAGAGAGAGAGAGAGAGAGAGAGAGAGAGAGAGAGAGAGAGAGAGAGAGAGAGAGAGAGAGAGAGAGAGAGAGAGAGAGAGAGAGAGAGAGAGAGAGAGAGAGAGAGAGAGAGAGAGAGAGAGAGAGAGAGAGAGAGAGAGAGAGAGAGAGAGAGAGAGAGAGAGAGAGAGAGAGAGAGAGAGAGAGAGAGAGAGAGAGCCCTTTAAGACTTGCAAAGAGCTTTACATTTATTATCTCAATTTTCAACTTCCCCCAAACCCCTAGTTCACCCCAGAGGTGGAGTTACAAAACTGAGTGGTTTAATTTACCAGGTGGGCTGTGGGGAAGAGCGTGGCTATTAAGCAACCTACCTGTAATCACTAAACTAATGAATAAGCAGACCTGGAGCTCAAACCCAGGTTTCCAGGTCAATCACTTTACCAGGGTACACCTGGCTAACACAGTCCTTGATGCAACCGTAAGGGTATTTGATGGAGTATATAAGCAAGCAAGTAGCGACCCTTTGGAAATTCATATGCTTTACTCCATGATCCACAAGAGACAGCTGTCAATACATGACCATAGCAGCTCAGAGAGAACTTTCCTGTTTGCAGAAATACCTCCAGTGAGCTGGCTGTCAAATATTGTGTGAAGAGGAAAGCACAGATGTGGTCAGGAGAAGACAGATAGATAATCAGACAGCTGAAGGCTCCAAATTGGGCAATGACTCCTTTCTCAGCCCCATCTAGGCAGTCTGAAAGGGCAACTTGTTCCCCAGTGTCCTGAAGTGGAAACGGTGGCTTATCAAGCTGAGTGAGGAGGTATGCCTTGAACTAAGTTTGGAAGCTCAAAAGGGCAGCTGGGCAGCCAGAAGATGAGTAAAGTAAGAATGCCCTTAGCTGCCAAATTCAGAAGCTGTCTCTGTCTCTGTCTGTCTCTCTCTCTCTCCTTCCTCCTCCTCCACCTTTTGATCCTGCTCTGAAAAGATCTTCCTTTCAGTTGTAACTGGTAGCTAAAACAGGCTCTCTGGTGAACAGAAAAGTCTTTCTTATGTTCCTAAGACTGGTTGTAGATCTCTGGCAATTTTGGTCCATTATTTGATACTGACAGGCCCAGGCACTATCAGTAAAGTGCGACTATCCGAAAATTTCAGTCAATTCAGTTCAAATAAATTTAACTCAATTCAGCTCAACAGGTTGTCTTCCATGCTTGAAATGGACCCTTCCTTCACTTCTGTCATTTCTTCCACCTTTGTTTCACATAAAGAGGGGGCTCTTTTCCTTGTCAAGTCTTAACCCTCCATATGCACAAATGATACCAATTGCATCTTAATTTTCTCCAGCTGGTTGTTCCCTCTATCATCTCTGTTCTCTGCCTAGTCTTCAATCTTTCCCTGTTGACTGCTTCTCTACTGTGTATTACTATGCTCACATCTCCCATATCCTTAAAACAATCTTACTTGATCTGTCTATCTGCAGCTATTATCCTACATCTTCTTCACTTAAAACAAAACAAAACAAAGTCTTACCTGTGTACTGGTTCCAAGGCAGAAGAGTGGTAAGGGATAGGCAATGGGGGTTAAATGACTTGTCTGGTCACACAGTTAGGAAGTGTCTGTCATTTGAACCCAGTGCCCCCCATCTCTAGGACTGGCTCTCAAGCCACTGAGTCACTTAGCTGCCCCCTCTTCCTCATTTCATGACTGAACTGCATGAGAAGGTCATCTACAATAGGTACCTCTACTTCCTTTCCTCTCATCTTAACTCTAGTCTGGTTCTCAACCTCATCATTCAACTGAAACACTTTTCCTGCAAGTCACCAATGATCTCTTAATTACCAAGTCCAAGTCTAAAAGCCTTTTCTAAATCCTCAAGTCATCTCTTGTAATAGATATATCTTAATCCAATTCTAACTTCTCTCAGTTTCCTCATATCCTCAGCTGTCTATTGAATGTCTCAAACCATATGACACAAAGATACCTTTGGGGACTGGGGAATGGGAAGTTTTCATACCTGAATTGTGTTCTTCTCAATCAAATTTTAATTAAAAACATTAAAAGGCATAATACGTTTTAATATTTTCTACATATCTCAATCATTTGTTGGCCATGAAGATATGGGGTAATGCAAATGATCTTTAAAAGCCTATTATGATCCTTTCTTACATATTCATCAAGAATGCACTCAAGGTGAGTGTATAGACCATTCTTGCAAAAATTTTATGAGATTAGAAATTAAAGATGGGCCAATAGTTTTTTTTAATTGTATTTAATTAGTCAATTTAGAATATTTTTCCTTGGTTACAAGAATCATATTCTTTCCCTCCCCTTTCTCCACCCCCTCCTGTAGCCAACACACAATTCCACTGGGTTTTACATGTGCCCTTGATCAAAACCTATTTCCATGTTGTTGGTGTTTG
Source organism: Monodelphis domestica (assembly GCF_027887165.1). Classification (NCBI taxonomy): domain Eukaryota; kingdom Metazoa; phylum Chordata; class Mammalia; order Didelphimorphia; family Didelphidae; genus Monodelphis; species Monodelphis domestica. Next base: position 181,873,289 of record NC_077234.1, on the reverse strand, counting down.
CATCAGGATGTTCATTTACAGTCTACATCCCCAACCATATCCCCCTCAACCCATGTAATCAAGCAGTTATTTTTCTCCTGTGTTTCTACTCCCATAGTTTTTCCTCTGAATGTGGATAGTGGTTTTTCTCATAGATCCCTCTGAGTTGTTCAGGTATACATGTGTTATTGATACCTATTTCCATATTACTCCTTTTTATAATAGAATAATCTTTTAAAACCAAAACCTCAAATCATATACTCATATAAACAAATGATAAATCATGTGCTTTTATTCTGCAGTATAAGGTTCTCCTGGTTCTGTTCCTTTCACTCTGCACCAATTCCTGGAGGTCATTCCATTTCGCATTGAATTCCTCCAGTTCATTATTCCTCTCAGCACAATAGTATTCCATCACCAACTTATACCACAATTTGTTCAGTCATTCCCCAATTGAAGGGCATCCCCTCATTTTCCAATTTTTGGCCACCACAAAGAGGGCAGCTATGAATATTCTTGTACAAGTCTTTTTCCTTATTATCTCTTTGAGATACAAACCCAGCAGTACTATGGCTGGATCAAAGGCAGACAGGCTTTTATCACCCTTTGGGTATAGTTCCAAATTGCCCTTCAGAATGGTTGGATCAATTCACAACTCCACCAGCAATGCATTAATGTCCTGACTTTGCCCTCCAACATCCCCTCCAACATTCATTATTTTCCATTGCTGTCATGTTAGCCATCTGCTAGGTGTGAGGTGATACCTCAGAGTTGTTTTGATTTGCATCTCTCTGATTATCAGAGGTTTAGAACACTTCTTCATGTGTTTATTAATAGTTTTGATTTCTTTATCTGAAAATTGCCTATTCATGTCCCTTGCCCATTTATCAATTGGAGAATGGCTTGATTTTTTGTACAATTGGTTTAGTTCTTTATAAATCTGAGTAATTAGACCTTTGTCAGAGGTTTTTGTTATGAAGATTTTTTCCCCAATTTGTTGCTTCCCTTCTAATTTTGGTTGCATTGGTTTTGTTTGTACAAAACCTTTTTAATTTAATGCAATCAAAATTATTTATTTTACATTTTATAATTTTTCCAACTCTTGCTTGGTCTTAAAATCTTTCCTTTCCCAAAGATCTGACATGTATACCATTCTGTGTTCACCTAATTTACTTATAGTTTACTTCTTTATATTCAAGTCATTCGCCCATTCTGAGTTTATCTTGGTGTAGAGTGTGAGATGTTGATCCAAACCTAATCTCTCCCATACTGTCTTTCAATTTTCTCATCAGTTTTTATCAAATAGTGGATTTTTGTCCCAAAAGCTGGGATCTTTTGGATTTATCATAGACTGTCTTGCTGAGGTCACTTATCCCAGTCTATTCCATTGATCCTTGTAAACCTTAAAATTTCTTAGACTTATGAATGTTGGAAATTTCCCCATTGGGAAATTTAATACTGGAAGAAATTTCCTACTGATAGTAAGAACTCTATTAGAATGTGAAACCCCTTGGCATGGGAGGATCTTTCTCCTCCCTACTTAAGACTACTTTAGGACAGAAACCTTTTGCTAAACAATAGAAAGGGCTTTGACCTATGCTTAAGCATAGAACAGGAAGTCCTTTGAGTCATGATTGATTTTAGAATTGATACAATAGAGATACTTGGAATGACAGAACCAGGTCTTGGAACTTACAATCTCCACCCCACTCAGTCTAACAGGATTTAGGAAGGGCTGTAGCATAGATCAAGATTTAATTATTTGAGAATATGACCTACAACAGACATGTGCAAAGGAAACAGACCTCTGGGCAGTCCTGAGTTAAGCTAGAGCCACCATTGGCACAGGGGAGACATCGACAGTGATTGGTAGATGTGAGAACTAAGGGGAGGGGACTTAGATGGTTTCCTTAAAGATAGCGGGATCTGAGGAGAGTTTTTTGCTCTGAGAGGTTTTGCTCTGAGGAGGCTTTGCTCTGGGAGGAGGTTGCTCTGAAGGAGCAGAGAGGAGAGAGGTCCTGGAGGTTTTGCTCTGAGGGGGATGCTCTGAAGGAGTCTGAGAGGAGAGAGGTCCTGGAGGGAGAGCTCCTGGAGAGGTCTTGAAGGAGGCTGTGGAAGGAGAACTCAGGAGGAATCAGGAGGAGAAGGCTCTGGAAACATTTCTTGAAAGGAGGCTCTCTTGAAGGTGGAGCCTGAGGTTGGCATGAGAAGCCTTACCTAGAGAGATCTTGGGTGAGTGATAAAACCAACTGACTGATTTATTCATTCTTATTCCTTTCTTACTTTCTCTCTTTTTCTATTGATTAATCAGTGTATTATAAATTAAATTTCTCTATAAAACCCAGTTGGCTTGGGCATATTCATAAATTGGGAATATATTCCCTGGCGACCATCTTATATTTATATAAACCCAAGACACAGTAGAAAACATATTTCAGCGGTCATAATTGTTATATATTTCCCTTGCTCTCAAAACATTTTAATTATCACATCCTCCTTTCTTTCTCTTAGCCAGAACCATATTGTTTTGATGAACACTGCTTTATAGTATAGTTTGAGATCTGGTACTGCAAGGCCACCTTCCTTCACATTTTATTTTCATTATTTCCCCTGGATATTCTTGATTTTTTGTTCTTCCAAATAAACTTTATTATAGTTTTTTCTAATTCAGTAAAATGTTTTTTGGTAGTTCGATGGGTATGGCATCCATCCAATAAAGTAAATTAGTAAATAAGTAAATTAGTTTGGGTAGGATGGTCATTTTTATTATGTTAGCTTGTCTTACCCATGAGCAGTTAATGTTTTTCCAATTATTTAGATCTAGTTTTAATTGTGTGGAAAAGTGTTTTGTAGTTGTGTTCAAATAGTTCCTGTATTCATCTTGGTAAATAGATTCCAAAGTATTTTATATTGTCTAGGATGATTTTAAATGAAATTTGTCTTTCTAACTCTTGCTGCTGAGATGGTGTTGGAAATATATAGAAATGCTGATGATTGTGTGGGTTTGTCTTATATACTGCAACTTTGCTAAAGTTGTTGATTATTTCTACTAGCTAGTTGATTCTCTAGGATTCTTTAAGTAGACCATCCTATCATCTGCAAAGAGCGATAACTTGGTCTCCTCCTTGCCTATTTTAATGCCTTCAATTTCTTTTTCTTCTCTAATTGCTACTGCGAGTGTTTCTAGTACAATGTCAAATAGTAGAGGTGATAATGGGCATCCTTGTTTCACTCCTGATCTTATTGGGAAGGCTTCTAGTTTATATCCATTGCAGATGATGTTTATTGATGGTTTTAGATATATACTGTTTATTATTTTTAGGAAAGACCCTTCTATTCCTATACTTTCTGGTGTTTTCAATAGGAATGGGTGTTGTATTTTGTCAAAGGCTTTTTCTGCATCTATTGAGATAATCATGTGATTTTTGTTGGTTTGCTTCTTGATATGGTCAATTATGTAGATGGCTTTCCTAATACTGAACCATCCTTGCATTCCTTGTATCAATCCCACCTGATAGTGAATAACCCTTGTGATGACTTGCTGGAGTCTTTGTGCTAGTATCCTATTTAAGATTTTTGCATCTATGTTCATTAAGGAGATTGGTCTATAATTTTCTTTCTCTGTTTTTTCACCTGCCTGGCTTTGGAATCAGTACCACATTTGTGTCATAAAAGGAATTTGGTAGAACTCCCTCTTTGCTTATTCTGTCAAATAGTTTGTATAATATTGGGATTAGTTGTTCTTTGAATGTTTGATAGAATTCATTTGTGAATCCATCTGGACCTGGGCATTTTTTCTTAGGGAGTTCTTTGAAGGCTTGTGGGTCAATAGTTTTTGATATCTTTTGAGTAACTATTTTTTGGTAGAAATATGATTTTCCCATTTTGGGGGTAACATCACTCACTAAAATATTTTTGTAATTAACCACTGAACATTTTTAAAGCTATGCTACCTCCAGCAGATATGTTTTCTGGAGACATTTTGCTCAAGCCTGGCTGCTTTTCCTAAAACCAAATTTTCTGTTTCCTGTATGACTGTTTCACTTTGGGTTAAAAAGTGATAGAATCAGGACAGCTAGGTAGTTCAGTGGATAAAGAGCCAGGTTTGGAGATGGGAGTTCCTGGGTTCAAACCTGATCTCAGACACTTCCTAGCTGTGTGACCCTGGGCTAATCACTTAACCCCCATTGCCTAGCCCTCACCATTCTTCTGAGGCCATATTTGAACCTAGGATCTTCCAACTCTAGGCTTGGCTCTCAATACACTGAGCCACCAAGCTGCCCCCCAGATATTTGTTTTCTAAGGAGGTTTTATAAACTTTTTTTTATTTTTCTTCATTGTGGTAATAGTTGTGCATTTGTTAAAATAGCTCTTCTTCTCTGCCACCCCACTCCATCCCAATACCTACCATTATATTGTGAGCTCCTCGAAGACATGGTTTTTAGTCATATTGGACTCTTCTTCCCCTCTTGGGGTTTTCTCGGCAGAGATACTGGAGTGGCTTGCTTTTTCCTTCTCCAGATCACTTTACTTGCCAGAAAGAGAAGAAAATGACATTTTTGCAAGCAACACAAATGAAAAACAATTTGATAAAAAAAATCCTTCAGGTACAACTGCTTGAGGAGAGGCAAAGATTGTCTGAAAGTACTTGAGTGAGAGCATGATCCTCCAAGGCGCAAGTATTGTTGGAAGATAGGGGCTGTGGCAAGGCATTGTTATTCATCAACTTATTTGCTTATGACTGTTTTCAGAGTTTTGACAGTTCTAATTGAAAATTTTTATATTATTATCCCCATTTTATAGATGAAGAAACTGAGGCAGAAAGATTAAGTGACTTGCCCAGGGTCACACAGCTAGGAATTACCTAAAGATGGATTTGAAATCAGGTCTTCCAGTTTCAGTGCTCAGTCTACTACCCCATCCAGCAGTCTCTAATAGACCTGATAAAAATGTGGATTTGGGGTTTCTTACATTAGAAATGTATACTCAGGTATGGGAAGGTCCCTGTCTGAGGCATGAGAAGCTGGATGAAAAGTCTGATAAGAAGGGAGGTAATAAGATGAGAGGAATGAGATGACACTGTAGCCATATGGAGAAGTTAAGAGTGAAGACATAAGAACAGTAATTTTCCCCTTTGCTTTATAAAAAGAAGGGGAAGAGAAACAGATGCTAAAAATAATGTCTTCAGATTGAGTCAGCTGAGACAACTAACTGAAATCAATCTCTGTAGTTGCTGCTGGGAACCCATTGGAGGAATCCTGTTGCTTCAGGGAACTGATTGGAGAAAACTGGATCCTGGTAGGGGAAGAGCTGGCTGGGTTTGTCTATATGACTTTTTAGCACCATCTACAGTGTAAGAGGGGGAAACTCTCAAGAGCAGATCTGGAGAACTTCATATTTCTACAAGTTAAGGGAGTTATTTGTCACCTTAACATTGTTGGGGGCACCCAATAAGGGAGCAGACTAGGAAACCTGCATACTCCAGGCTTTGGATTGCCATTTCACTGCAAGAGCATAATGCTATATATTTTTTCTCTTTCTCTTTTTTTCCCCCTTGCAATGTGTCTAAGGAGGAAAATTGTTTTGCGTAACTATACATATTGTAACAGGTTTTGTTTTTCTTTCCTTCTCATTTGGTAGGGAAAGTGGTAAAAGGGGGGAGAGAATTTGGAACCAAAAGAGAAGAATTAGAAAGTATTTGTGTTTAAAAAATCCAGCAAATAGATAGAAAAATAGACAGAAAAATAAAAGAACAATGGGAGGGGGAAAGGAGTGTAATAGTGTTATTTACTCAAAGAGTTTAATGTTATTTCTGTTTCCTAGAGATAAAAAGTGTTAATAAAGAAATATGTTGACCAAAATGTTATAGGACTCAACAAATAATAGATAACTTGGACTAATTTAAAAAGTCAATCTTGTGAATTAAAAAAAAAAATATATATATATATGTATTAAAGGAGAGACAGCTAGGTATAGCTGGAAAAAAATGTTGGATTTCGAGACAAAGATTAAGACTCAAATCCTGGCTCTGCTATTTCATACCTGGGTGACTTGGGCAAGTCACTTAGTCTTTGTTAACCTCCATTTTCTCATGTGTAAAATGAAAGGGGACAGGGTGGATGAGACGATCTCTGAATTTCCTTTCAGCTCTATTTCTATGATCCAGTCAGCTGTAAGTGGAATAGCGTACTGAATGAGAAACCCAAGCCAGATCAGCCAATTCCACTGCTCCAAGATGGTTTAGTTGCCACTAGAAAAAGGTCAGTGATGGACAAGGAACCAGCCTGCTGAGTTCCAGTTTGCCCAAACTCCAATGGGCTACATCCCATGCTATGAGTGAGCCAAGATCTGTTTGGGGAGTTCATCTGCAGGTTCTTGGGAAGTATGAAGTGGAACATTCTGTGAGAACTGTATTCTCATGTTGCTTTGGCCACTCCAGGGAACACTTAAATTGTATTTGTCATAGAACTCCTGGGGTCAGACCCATTGTGTGTCTAGGGGTCTTTTTGAGGTCTAGGAGGGAAGCAGGTTCATAGCTGCTCACAGCTCTGTGAATATTTGTGGTTTAGGATGATGATGATGCATTCTGTCCTTGTTAAGAGTCGCTGACTACATGTTAATTCTATAAGAAGAGTAAATGTTATAGGCAATATTTCAGCATGTGGGAGCTGGTGGGTGATGCGAAAGTCGGGTAATTAGAGCTTAATTAGAAGTTTATTAATTAGACAAATAGAACTATTCGAAATGAGGGCCATGTTAGCTCCTCAGCTGGGTAGATCCACAAATCCATTCATCCTCAGTCAGTAGGCATTTACTAAGTGCCAGTCATTCCCATGCCCTAGGGATACAAAGGAAAAGACAGCTCTTGTTCTCATGGAGCTCAGAGTCAAATGGTCTCACCTCGAGGAGGAGACTGTGTTTCCTGTAGAGGTCATGGATTCTCTACTAACCCTAGCACTTAAACCATCATTTCTGCCCCAAGTAGTAAGTATGTGCAATCCATCCATCCTGGTGAGCCATGGTCTCTCTAGGTGGTGGCTATTAACACCACTTAGTGGTTAGATGTGTAAATAACAATAGTATAACAATCTTTTTTTGCCTTTATCATTTTAAGGGGAATTATAATCGAATCCCTATTAATCCCCCCAGAATATTAGGAAAGGAAGGCATCCTCACTGGAGAACTCAACCCTGTCTGGTACTAAGCCTGAAACACCCCTGCTTTGGTGAGCCTTCTCCTGGGCACATGAAATATAGGCACCCTTCTTTCCCCTATAGAGTTTGTTCAAGGCTCCTAAATATATTTCCTATTGCTTGATGGTGTCAAGACAGAAAAGTCTTTTAAATAACTGCTGAGATAGAATAAAAACTTCAAGCTGCCAATGAATGTTCATACTCTTCTATGGCAGTTTTGGAGTGAGGAAGAATATTTACTAAAGATCTCTGGTTAGGGAAGGGACACTGGGACTTTGCCTCTCACCCAGCTGCATTATGGCTACAGACTTATGGAACTTTTTTTCCTTTAGTCCCTTTATCATTATTTTTTCCCAGTCTTAGATAAATTAGTATTTGAGATGGAGTGGACAAGATAAAAACGTTGTGAACTTTGAAGTTTTCAAAAGCCATCTCATTTCAAAAAGCCACCATTTCAAAAAGTCCCCTAAGTAACTGGGACAGGTAGCAGCAGTAGCCAGGTTCAGTGAGAAGCCAACCCTGAAGAGCGGCTTGACGGAGACCAAGAGTAAACTGAGTAGCAGCCAAGACATCATATTCCATAAGGAAGGAAGTGATTCATCTATCTATTAGCCACAGGACACATAGAAGAAGACTTGATGAGGACTCTGAGAAAAGGAAGAAATGATTCCAAGGGTAAAGAAGTTCACATTACAGATTCCAGTAAATTTTTTATAAGTCAATTTAATTTTGAGTGGGTGTATAAAGGGGGAGAATTGCCTACCAGATTTTTTGGGGAGAAAAGGAGAACTGTTGTACTTGCTCTACTCTCTCAGTTGGTATTTATTTTCCCTTAAATAGAGATATGCTCCTATTTAAGGGATTAGGTGCCTAGTTGAAGCAAAAGACTTGATTATGTTCACTATGCATTTCTGCCACCATTAGTAGGAAATGTTTTCTAAATGTGTGATTTAGAGTAATTTTGTGGCCAAATAAGAATAATGAAAGATAAACTGCACAATATATCTGAAACCAAATTTATTGAGATGAAATTTTGGGGTTCAATCGGATGGCATTTTGTCTCTCAATAAAGTATGAGAATATTACTGGTGATTGGGTCCTTGATCACTTCTGGTAAGAGACTATTTCATCAGTCTTGGAGGTCTCTGATTTGGGACCTGATGCTAATCCCTCTGGTATAATTGTTGACAGTTAACTTCAGAAAGAAAATGGCAGCTCAGAAATGGAAGATCGCGTCTCTCCCTTCTATATAGGAGAAAGATTTTTCTCCCTACATGAACTATATTGATCTTAATAGTTTCTTTCATTTCTTTATCATGCTTTGGGCTTTCCAAGGTTCTAATGGGTAGGAAGAACTTATTGCCTACATTTCCAAATCTACAGCTTGGGGTTCTGAAATAGTGAATGGCTAAGACCAAGATGACTAGATTCTGGGGTATATTTGACTATTATCTTACTCAGCATTGAATTGTAGTCTGTGAAACTTTCTTATCTGTACATTCCCAGAGGTAAGGGGCCATCCCCTTCTCAGTCGTTTTTCTGTTCTCTTGGAATTTGTCTCTTTGAGATATCTTCCTAACTTTCAGCCTCTATCCACTGGCTCATTCTCTGCTTCTTCCAAACACATTTGGATCCTTGTCACCCTTAAAGAACAACAACTTCACTTGATTCTACCATAATCTCAAGCCATTACCCTTGAATTATCTTTTCTTTCACATGTGAAAAACAAAAATGGCTATATTCATTCATTGCCTATATTTTCTTACCTCCTACTGACTTCTCATCTCTTTGCAATCTGACTTCCAACTTTACCATTCAGCTGAGGCTGGTCTGTCCAATGATCTCACTCTCCTTTATTCACCCACTTAATCCTGGAGAAGAGTGGCCTCAAATTTAAAGGGGTTACTATAAAATAGTTCACAGAAGCAAGAGGATGGACTTCCTTGCCCATGGAGTTTTTTCCTCCTTTCTCAGCCTTGGATCATTCCCACCATTCATCCTCTTTGCTCCTATACACATGCTGCTGAACAAAGGTGGAGAAAGTCATGCAACTCTTCTGATTGGATCCACTAAAAATTTATATTATATAACTCTTATTGCTGCTAGGCAGTCCTACTATATTTCCCTTTTCATACCCATTGCCCCACTCTCTCCACAGAGGCTCTTTTTCTTCAATTTTAAAAATATTTTTATTATCATGCAAAACACACTTCCATATTAGTTGTCATTGTAAGAGCACTCTCATACAGAGCCCAAACCCCCAAATTAAACTGTAAATATATTGATATGAAAGATAGTATGATTGCTTTGATACACATCCATCTGACTGCAACAGTTCTTTCTCTGGAGGTAGATAGCATTCTTCATCATAAATTTTTCAGGATTGTCCCAGATTATTGCATTGCTGAGAGTAGCCAATTTTTCATGGTTGATCATCATATAATATTGCTGTTACTGTATATAATGTTCCTCCAGTTCTGCTTATTTCACTCTGCATCAGTCTCTGCAGATCTTTCCATCTTTTTCTAAAATCATCTTACTGATCATTTCAGATAACCACAGAGGCTCTTTTGAAAATTTTCATCTTTCCTCAAACTTCCCATGGCTCCCCTTTCCCTTACTCTCAGTTGAGAATTTTGCCTCGAATTTCATAGAAAAAATGAAGGGCATTCACTATGAATGCTCTTTTCCTCATCTCCCATTACTTATAGATACCTTCTGTCACTTCCTCTTTCTTCACCCCTATTTCACACGGTCAAGTGGCCTTACTCCTTACCAAGGCTAACCTTCCTACTTGTTCAGGTGATCCTATTTTATCTCATATCCTGCAAAAGATTTCCCCCTCTGTCATCTCTACTCTTCCTCTTATTTTCAATCTCTCCTCCCTACTAGCTCATTTCCTACTTCCTACAAGCACAACCATGTCTCCCTTACTCTGAAAGAACCCTCACTTGATCCTTCCATTCCTGTTAATTAAATCCTATTCTCTTCTGAGATGTATGGGATGTGTAGAGGAGATTAGTACCCCTGATTCAGGGTTTACTGAGCCCTTTTCAGGGCTGCTTATTCATTTTTGGTGACCACCTGGCACTCAATTCTCACCTGTGGGTCTAAGAAGCTCTAGCATGAACAGTAGCCATACCCTAGTAAAACTATTTTGGCAGATGAGCTAAATGAGATTGAGGGTAAACTGAGCAGGTATCCCCTCAATTCCATCCTTGTAAGTAGTCAGTTAGAAATGTGAATAATATACATACCACCTATATCATATTACCTGCCTTCTTGGGGAGGAAGAAAGGGGGGAAGGTGAGGAAAAATGAGATAGATTTTTGGAAATAGTTAATGTGAGACATTATATTTATAATAAATCATATCATTATATTATTGCTATTGTTACTATATTATGTTCTACATAAAAATAAATGGTTATTCAAAAAAAGGAAATCATTTAGTTTAATTTTCTTCTTTTATAGATTAAAAATGGAAGTACATTGAGGAAAATAATAATAAATCACATATATTCATCACTTTCTTCATAATCTTGTAGGAAGAGAGAGACAGCTAGGTGGCTCCATTAATACAGAGTCAGACCTGGAGATGGAAGGTCCTAGGTTCAAATCTGATCTCAGACAGCTCTTAACTGTAAGATGATGGGCAAATTACTTAACCCCAATTGCTTAGCCCTTACCTCTCTTCTGCCTTGGAACCAATACATAGTATTGACTCTGATATGGAAAGTAAGGGTTTAAAAAAAACACACACACAATAATGTAGGGAGGTAAATAGTACAAGTATTGTTGTTCCCATTGAATAGATAGTAAAACTGAAACACAGGTTAAATGGAATGTCCATTGTTGCACACCTGGCAAGTGATGGAAATAATACTTAAAAACTAAGTTTTCTAATTCCAAGATTATTGTTTTCCATTATAGCAGACTTCTCAGTGATGTGTGCAAAGTTATATCACAAATCACTAAGATGTCTTAATTTTTTTTTGTTTAAATAGGAAGAAGGAAAAAATGAGAAGTGAACAAAAATTGCATGATGCAACTTTAAGAAGCAATGCAGCATAAAGGGAAAAAATCATTAGATTTGTTAGGACGATTGGGGTTCAAATCCTTAGATACTAACTATGGGACCTTGAACAAGTCACCTATGCACTCTGAGTCTCAGTTTCCTCATATGTTAAATTACAAATACAACAGCATCTACTTCAGGGTTATTGAGGAAGAAGTGAGATAAATATTTCATATAAATGCTTACAAAGTGCTATATATTTTACCCATTTGTTCAAGAATATCAGGGCAGTTTTCTTGGATAATTTCTTGTAATATGATGTCTAGGCTTTTCTTTTATCATAACTTTCAAATATCCAATAATTCTCAAATTATCTCTCCTGGATCTATTTTCCAGGTCCATTGTTTTTTTTAATGCAATATTTCATATTTTTCTATTTTTTCATTCTTTTGATTTTGTTTTATTGTTTCTTGATGTCTCATGAAGTCATTAGCTTCTATTTGCCCAATTCTAATTTTTAAAGACTGAATTTCTTCCATGACCTCTTGATCTTCCTTTTCTATTTCATCCATTCTACTTTTCATGGCACTCTTTTCTTCAGTGAATTTTTTTGTCCCTTTTCCCAGTAGGTCAATTCTGGATAATTTTAGACACTTTTTTCTTCATTGGATTTTTGTACCTCTTTTTCCAGTTGACCAATTTTGCTTTATAAACTGTTTTTTTTTATTTCTTTTCCCCATTTTTCTTCACCTTATCTTATTTTTTAAAAATTACTTTTTGAGTTCTTACAGAACTTGTAACCAATTCTTAGGGTTTTGTTTTGTTTTTTGAAGCATTGCATGTGGCTTTTTGGATCTCATCATTTCCTGTTGGTGCTCTTCTTTGCTCTTTTTGCCCATAGAAATTTTCAAGGGTCAAATGTTTCTTTTGCTGTTTGCTCATATTCCCAACCTTTTTTTGCCTTCAGACTGGGAACTCTGAAAGTTGCTGCAGATTCTTTCTCTTCTGCTGAAATATGACCTGGGGCTAAGTCTTCAATACACCTGGGCAGGAAGGCTTGAAAAAGAAAGCCAGATGTACTACTTGATCTCTCTGCACGATGTGCTGAGGCCAGCGCCCTCAAGGGGTGGGTCAGAGGTTCTCCCTTGCTGGTACAGCTCCCATCTTGGATTCCCAAAGTCAGCCCACACCCAGATTCTGACTTTGGCACTGTATCTGTGGCAGTGGTTAGCCAGTATCCCTCTGTTCTCTGTTCATAGTTTTGCTTCTGACTGTCCTTTTATCCCATTCAGTTCAACTCTTTCTGCCTATCTTTCAAGTTGTATTCAGTGGAAGAGACCCCTCACTCATCCTGCCTTGATTCCTATCCTTTTGAGGTACCTTCTAAAGATTGATTTTAGTCAGAGTGGTTTTGACTTTTGCTGCTACTAAGCCACCATCTTGGCTCTTGCAAAGTGCTATATAAAAGTGAGCTATTAATACTAACCAAATAGAGTAAGATTTTAATAAAAAAGTAATGGAAAAATAAATCCATTATACCTTACAATAAACAGAGCCATAAAAAGTTAACTGTATATAGAAATCAGAAATTACATCTACCCTTTATGAGTCTACCAATTTATAATTATTTCCCAAATGGATGCAAAAAATGGAAGTAGGAGATGGAGGGGAAAATATGATTTTGCCACAATAAATGGACAGATATTTATTTTTCTTTTGCTTTGTCATTTTAAATAATGGGTTTTTAAAAAAGAATATTTAATTTTATTTGTTTTTTTAAGGAATTTCAGCTATTTGAAGGAAAGCAAAGTAAGAATCAGAACACTGAAACCAGAGTAATCTATTTTGATGGAAAATAGTGATGTTCTTATTGTTGAATATACTTTTCATTTTCAAAGAAAAGGAATAATCCATCTACCTCAAAAAGACTTGGATTTTTTGACAGGACTTATTATGTTTTTATCAAACATTCCCTTATCAGGGAAAAAAACCAATGTTCTTTTAGTATGCCTTTTTTGAGTTGTTTAACTTTTGTAGAGTCATTGTCCCAGTTATTATTCATCCTATTAACTGTTAAACATCCCCTAAACAGTGGAAATAGAGAGATAACATGATTAACAATCCCTGCCACCAAAAAAGTCTACTGGGCAAAGGGGATGCAGGGTGAAGGGGGAGGGAAGAAATACAGTATGTAATATTTTTTTTAATTACCTAGCATTTACATAGCACTTTAAGGTTTGCAAAGAGCTCTCGTGGCATCCCTGAGGGGTTTTACAGATGAGGAAATTGAGTCAAACTGAAATTTTAGGTACCTTACTCTGGGTCACAAAGGTAGAGTCAGAGATCATATATAAGATACTTGGAAGAGAAGGAACACTAATAAAAAGGAAATCATTAAAAAGGTTCATTGCAAGAGGGATGGGCATTAGGTGATAAATTTCCTTGGATAGTAAAAGTTCATTACAAATATTTATATATTTTTTAAAATTATAAAACTGTGGTTGAGATCTGCATCAGTGGAGTGAGTGGCCATATCCATATCAATATAATTATTTTTGTTATTTCCCCAAAAAATCAGTATAGAATTATTAAATATTGATGGAATAGTGAAATATTATCCTATTAATTAAAAATAGAGCCAGTGAAAACAGAAAAACAAATGATAAAATGTTCTTTTGCCCAGAGATTCCATTCACATCACATAAGTGAAAAATGGCAGCAAATGTTCCAGCCTGTGTACTAGTTGAGAAAGGGAAGAATGGGGACTTGGGGAAAAAGCCTAAAACATGAATGGAAGGCTCATGAGCCAAAAATGTGGGAACAAGAGAAACAGTTGCAACAACTGCAGCTTAAAAAAAAAAAGGAAGCTAGCTTTAGCTTTCCTTTAGAGAACTGAACTCTAGGCTCTAACAGGTGACTGAATTGAGTGCAAAGCTATTGAGCTTTTATGCCCAGATTAGAAATTAGATTTCTAATCCATCTAGATTTAAGCACTGCATTGAATGTTTAGAACTACAAAAAGTTTCACATCTAACTGCAAAATAATGTACTCAGCGGCCAAGGACACCAAATCTCTTGTGTTATTCTCAATTCTGTTGATCTGGCCTCTTCCGGTCCAACCTGTCTTACAACACTCAGCTGCCTAGATAACTCAGTTACTCTATATTCAGAACATATAAGACATTCGTGTTATCTCTGTGAATAATCTGAACTAAATATCTGGTAGCAAACTCTGACCTGAATTCAATTTTTCCAACTGAGTTTCGGGCTCTTTTTCTTATTAGAATAGGAAGCTTTTCCGAACAGGAAAACTTACTTTTGGAGCAGCAACAGGCAAAGAGATGAATTGTCCCTGGCACGTAGATGTGGTTTCATACAAAGATAACAAATGCCTAGATTATAAGGCATGTGGCAGAGAATTAGGAAAGCTGATGTTCATCAGCATAATGAGCCAAATAATCTAATCTTTAATCTCTGCGCCTTTCTTCCCTCCGCTTTCCCAGGGTTCTGAAGAAAGAGAAGTGAAAAGATTGGAACCTGCAAAGAGGCAAAGTTAGGTTTGGTTACATTTGTAACACTACTTTATAGGTGGTGGCGATCGGATGAGAATGGTTGGAAACATGGCATTGGTGCTTCCAACTGTTCTTGGCTTCACAGTTTTCAGGTGGAGTGTCCATGTCTTGTTCTAGCCAATGTCAGAGGACATCAAGGTCTTGTCATCTTTCATGATGTCTGACTGTGGCCACTGACTTTGTACTTGAGCTGCGTGCAGAGTGGAATGAGCTGTCTCAGGAGGGAGGAAGGGAGTTGGCATCCCTTGGTGGATGCCTCACGGCAAAAGCCAGATGGACATTTGTCAGGTTTCCAGTAAAGGAGATTCTTATTCAGATCAGATGAGATTCGGTGGAATCCTATGATTCTTTTTCAACCTTTTTTCAGAAATTGAGTCTTTTAAAATCTTAGCACATGTGCATCCTATTAAAAACAATAGCAACAACATTCTATCTCATAGGATTGTTGTAAGAAAAGCACTCTTAAACTGTAAGTGCAATATCAATATGAGCTATTATTATCTTCAGACTTGATCTACCACACAGTAATCTTCTTTAAATGGAAAAATTCCATTAAGCTGACATGCAACATGAGTGACGTGACCATTTTCTGTTTCCTCAAGATTGCAATCTTCTTTGCTGTTATGAAAACATTAAAAAAAAGTCTAGGGAAAATTATGTTTACTGTTGTAGCTCCTTTAAATCCTTTCAGAACACGGTTAGCATAATTTTCCAAATAGCAGTGGGAAGTTTACATCATTTTAAAACTGAGATGCCCCCCTTGTATAAAATTAGTATTACGTATGGGCACTTCTCCTGCTACCTATGAGCAAGGGCTAGTTAAAGAGGATGCCATCACCATTGGTAAGACTCAGTCAAAAATTGGCACATATGAGGTCAGAACTGAAACTAAAATTTTTTGCCAGAAGATGGAGGCACTTCACCAACCAAAGCACTTAAGCATGGCTGAATCCCAGAAGATTTCAAAAGGCAGCTCAGTGACTTCTTGTCAAAATGCTGAAATTTTAAATTGTGTATCTAGATCTAACTCTGATGATTTCAGACTTTAGAGATGAAAAAAAAAATTGAAGCACTGACTCCATAATCAGAGTGGCTGAGTTCAAATCCCACCTCTGTCCTGTGTAATAAGCAAATTACTTAACCTCCTTGGGACTTGGTTTATCCTTTCCAGCTCTGAATCTATAAGCCTATGATCCTTAATAATGATATTAATACTGATGAGCAGTGATGTGCTACAGCCAACTTGAACTGGATTGTGAGAGCCATTTGCTAAATTTTCAGAATGAATGTTTAAACCTTAAAAATTGGCAAATGTGCTACAAATCATGGCTTGGTTTATTGTTTTACTGATTGACTAGACTTAAAAAATGATGGAGAAAATGTGAATGCAAATCAGCTCTCAAAGGGTATCTTGCCTACTTTTTTTTCTCCACAGTCAGTTGTTAAATATTCACCAGCACACTCCGACTCATTGGTGTGTAGTTTCCCCTTTACTATTTCCCTAACTTATTACAGAGTCTTTGAGAAGATTGAGATTGTAATTAAGATTTCATTAATTATAGATTACAGCATTATATAGTGAAATAACTTTCAAGAGGCCTGTAAAAATTCTATTCAAACAGTGAAATTAATTTTAAAAATAAATTTTATTCATATATTTTGTTTTTACATTACCAACATTTCCTAATGTATACTTCCTCCACATGATAGATCCTGAGGAAGGAAGGGAGGGAGGGAGGGAGGAAGGAAGGAAGGAAGGAAGGAAGGAAGGAAGGAAGGAAGGAAGGAAGGAAGGAAGGAAGGAAGGAAGGAAGGAAGGAAGGAAGGAAGGAAGGAAGGAAGGAAGGAAGGAAGGAAAAAGGAGAAAGGAAGGAAGACATGGAGAAGAAGAAAGGAAGAGAAAGAAAGAAACAAACAAAGAAAGACAGAGAAGGGAGGAAGGGAGAGAGGAAAGAAGGAAGGAGGGAAAGAGGAAGGAAGGAAGAAAGGAAAAAGGAGAAAGAAAGGAAGACATGGAGAGAAAGAAAGGAAGAAAAAGAAAGAAAGACAGAGAAGGAAGGAAGGGAGGGAAGGAGGAAGGGAGAGAGGAAGGAAGGAAAGAAGGAAGAAGGAGGGAGGGAAAGAAGGAGAGAGGAACAAACAAAACTCACCTAATGTACATTGCTCCACACACAGTCACCTACCTCTGCAAAGAAGACCAAGAAGTTCTGGCTATGAAATTTCGTGAAATCCATTTCCATTTATCACACTTCTTTTTCACACTTCTGATCTGTTTGTGACTGCCTGCAATAAAAATCATAGCTTATTGAGAGGCATAGGGCAAAGTCATTGTAAATGCATTCAAAGAGATGCAGTATAATCCAGTAAACTAAAAAAACTATTGTCCAAGCCTGTTGAACTCAGTATTTCCTTACCTGCATTTAGCACATTTTCTCTAAGCTGACATCATATTTTTAGACCGAACCCTGAATTTCAGCCTCAATTCTTTTCAGATTATGCTTATTGCTTCCAGATGGAAATCTACTAGTCAAATCCACAAGCTTTTCTCTCTTATACCTCTGGACATTGGTGGATGTTCTAGCCATAGTACCATAGTAAGAGAAATCCTTGGCTCTGACATTTTGAAACCATTGACTTTTCCTTTTCACTTTGCTATATACTTCAAAACATTTAGAATAAGTTTTTTAGTTATACAAAGGCTAATAGTAATTAAAATAAAAAATGGCATAGTGGATAGAGAACTTACCTTGGAGTCAGAAAGATTTGGGTTCAAATTCTACCTCTGACCTATTCTATATGTGTGAGATTAGATAAATCACTTAACCTTTCAGTATCCCTGGCAACTCTTTAAGAGAAAGTTCCAACCTGCATAGGTCAAGGTAGTTTCTTCACTAGGTATGCTCTATTCTAATGAAATAATGGTTCAGTCCAATACCATCAATATTAGTTAGAATGAATTTATCTTAATGGAGAATACACCAGCAATAGGAAATATTAATCCAAAAATATGTTAAGTGACAGAAGAAAGTCAGTCTGTAATTTCTTATAATGAAATCACATTACATTACCTGTATAGATCACAATGTGTTCTGCCTTTTCCCAATGGATGGGCATTCACTTTGTTTCCAGATTTTTCCTCTCACCAAAAAAAAGAGCTGTCCTAAGAATTTTTGTACATGTGGGTTCTTTCTCTCTGTCTTTGCCCTCTATGGGATTATATACCCTGGTAGTGGTAATTCAGGTTCAAAGGTACAGTTTAGTCATTTTGACAATTTAGTGACTGGTGGTTTAACTCCAAAGTGTTTTCCAGAATGGTTGATCAATTCACAAACTAACCTTTTTAAAGCTGAATGATGAGTAACCTAGAACCACTGAGAACATGATATTTCATAAGTAGATATCACAAATAGAGCAATTAAATCCAATTAATAAATCATTTAAGTACCTACTGTGTGCCAGGCACTATGCTAGGTACTGAATTGACAAAGACAAAATAAAATCTCCCCCCAGAAATTGCATTGTGTTAGGAAAAAACCCTGCCATTCAAGTATTTTCATTTTAAAATATTTTCTAGAAATATATTAGTGTAAGATAATTCCTTGTGCTTCAGAACTTTTTAAAGTGAGTAGATGAAAGGAGTAAATAGAATAGGTAATAAAGCATAGGGAATGAAGTTAGAAAGACTTGTCTTTTTCATTTCAAATTTGGCATCAAATACTTCCCAGCTATGTGACCCTGGGCAAGTCACTTAACCCTGTTTGCCTCAGTTTCTTCATCTGTCAAATGAGCTGGAGAAGGAAATGGCAAACCACTCTAGGATCTTTGCCAAGAAAACCTCAAATGGGGTCACAGAGAATCAGACTCAACTGAAAGGACTGATCAATAACAATAAAATAGGGTAGAGAAGGGAAGAAAGGAAATGCCACTATTATAGGGAAAGGGTTCCTGGTTTGGTAAACCTCCCCCACCTTTTCCTTTCTCTTTCTGTCACTTGGGCTTTGGGAGATTTAGTCTCCAAACATTTGCAGAATATTATCATGACCTTCTTTTAGCCCTCTACACATGTCTGTCTTCTGATGTGTCCTTATAAACTGATTGAGGAGAACATTTTGTTTCAACTGCATTTCTCTATTTAAATCAATAGAGAGCAGAAGTTGTCTGGTCTGGACTTTGTTAAAGAAACTAATCAGAGATTGTTTTAAACTTTGTTTGAAAACAGTAGTATTAGAACAACTTTGCCTTTTGGGTTAACAAAATTAACTTTCCTAATAATACTTACGTATCTAATCTTCTTGGTGTTACTTTACTTGGGATAAAATTGACATTTCTTATCCTGGGTTCCTAAATTGGAGGTAACTTGGGAGATGAAACTGGTTAGGTAAAGAAATTAACTTCTGTTTCTTTATATGCTAAAATCAAGAATGAAAATTCTACCAAAGTTGATTGTTTTCCACAAAATCTGAGGAACATTATACATAACCTATGTGCATAATTTAAGCAAGAAAATCAATATTGCTCAAAATGATCTAGTAAAGTCATATTCTAATTCACCTGATAATTACCATTTCTCCACTTGAGGATATGAAGAATGGTGTTAAGAGTTTTTTAAATATACTTGATGACAGCTCGGGTAGCTAAGTGGTATAGTGAATAGAGTGTTAGATGCAGAGTCAGGAAAGACTCCTCTTGAGTTCAAAACTGACCTACAATACTTTCTAGCTGTGTGACCCTGGACAAGTCCCTTAATCCCTGTTTGCCTCAGTTTCCTCATCTGTAAAATAGACAAGAGAAGGAAATGGCAAACTACTCAAATATCTTTACCAAGAAAACTTCAAATGGGGTCATTGAAACGACTGAACGATAACAAACCTAATTTTAATTTAGGGCATAGAGAAACAGTATATACCAATTTATAGGTAACAAAAAATATTTCTGAAAATCTTCAGTGTTTTTCCTGGCCAATTTGAAGTACCATAAATTATTTTTATTATGAATGAAGCCTAGAATTTAATTGAAAATATTTTTTAAACAGAAGCTATCTGCAATTTAAAGTGTTTAAGTTTGTTTTTTAAAATAGTTTTTCAAAGAGGCATTATGGTACAGTGGATAGAAAGCCAGTCTTGGAGTAAGGAATACTGAGACATAACTGACCTGTGGCAAATCTTTGAAGCGGTCATGCTCTTTGGCCAAAGGAATCAAATACAGGATCTCAGGCCTCAGATCTTCTTGAGTATGACCAGAACCAGAATAAAAGCAATTGGGAAATATTTAGTGAAATAAATAAAAATATAATAAAACATAAATCACATTGTCAATGTAAGTCAATATTTGCCTTGATAGAAGGTTTTCCTTTGATTTGGAAGTTTCCTTTATCATTAGTTCCCTTGATATTCTTGATCTTGTTATTCCAGATGAATTTTGTTATTATTTTTTCTAGTTCTTTAAAAGAGTTTTTTTGGTAGTTTGATAGATATGGTACTGAGTAAGTAAATTAATTTAGGTAGGATTGTAATTTTTATTACATTAGCTCATCCTACCCGTGTGGAATTAATGTTTTTCCAATTGTTTAGATCTAGTTTTATTCGTGTGGAAAATGTTTTGTAGTTGTGTTCATCTAATTGCTGTGTTTGTCTTGGCAGATAGATTGGGAGTATCCTTTATCAGTATAAATCACAGGTCCATTTCTTCCACCCACCCCAATTTCTCCTTTTAAAACAAGTAAATTCGTTACAATTTTGAATTCAGCCACATGTTCTATTGGTTGACTTTTTTCCTTACCTTCTATCTTAGAATCGATACAAGCATTCATTTAAAGACAGAAGAGCAGTAAGGGCTAGGCAATGGGGGGCTTAAGTTATTTGCCCAGGGTCACATAGCTCAAAAGTGTCTGAGGTCATATTTTGAACCCAGGTTCTCCTGATTCCAGACCTGGCACTCTACCCACCGAGTCACTTGGATGCCTCTTTGGTTGGATTTTAAATTCAACCAGTTGTTTGTTTTTTTTTCTGGGAGTGGTTGAAAATAGGCTTGAAGTTGAGCTACAATCTCAGTCTATATAATTTATACTCTTTATTATCTGAAGGATGTCAAATTCCTTCTTAGAACTTCCCTCTCTGCTCTAAGCATCAGTCCCTCTGGTCATATAAGCTTTTCCCTTCTTACTTTAGCTCCCCTGATAGCTTTTTATGATTATTGCCCAGAGCAAAGTACTGTGACAGATTTTCTAGAAAAGCCTGCTGGAATTTAATTTACAACCATTTATCAAGTGATTGAGAAGCCCCCCCCCCAAAAAAAAAGAGAGAATATTTGGGAAAAATGAGTTTGCCTGTCTGGATTTTTAAAAAATTATAATAAAAAAAGCCACCTCCAAAATAAGAAAACAATGATATACAACCTGAACCTTTGGGGAAAACTTGCAGGGCTGTTATTTACTTTCAAGTGTTTAAAAAATAAATACAATTACTAACAAAACTTATGACTGAGAATCAGGAATCATTATTCATGAGAAGAACTGCTTTGCATAATGGATTGCTGAAAAAGGCTCTGAAAAGGAAATATGTTTGTTGTCCCTTGGATTCTCTTCATCTATCCCCAAGTCATTTGAAAAGGATTGACCTATGTGATTCAGCACTGGGACACCAGATTAGCCTCAGTACCCTTTGGATGAGGGACAGCCTGGAGGCAGCTGAGGCTCAGGAGCTGCCCTGGCCCTGGAGTCAAGAAGACCCCTCTGACACTAGCTGTGTGAGCCTGGGCAAGTGTGATGGCCTGATAAAAGGATCCATCAGAGAAGGAAATGACAAACCACTCCAGTGTTCCACCAAGAAAAAATTCCATCCATGCCTAAGAAGCCGCGAAGAGTTGGAAACAACTGAACTACAACACTACAACAAAATGGTCAAATGGATAGAATCCTGGGCCTGGAGACAGGAAGAGCTGAGTTCAAATCTAATCTCAGATGTTTAGTAGTCACATAACTGAGCAAGTCACTTAACCTCTGCTTTAATCTATTGGAGAAGAAAATGGTGGACCATTCCAGTGTCTTTGCCAAGAAACCCTCATGGCCAGGATTGGCATGCTATGGTCCACTGGGTCAGGAAGAGCCAGGCAACACTGAACAGCACTAACAACAGCTATTTGTATAACATATTAGAGTTCTTTGGAGAAGTCCTTTGCTTTGCCACCAATGAGGATTTAATGCTAGGTCACCTTGTTTGCCTTCTACTCAGAGAGGGAGAGTGATGTACTATAGTGTACCATGCCAGACTTGGAGTCAGGAAAACTTGGGTTCAGACCTTGCTGTGTGACTCTGGGAAAGTCACTTCATGTGTCCTTCATGGACTCAGTGACTGCAAGGTCCCTCCTAGCTCAAAATTTAAAATCTTTAAATCAGAGCTCATCATTTCCTTCCTTCCTTCCTTCCTTCCTTCCTTCCTTCCTTCCTTCCTTCCTTCCTTCCTTCCTTCCTTCCTTCCTTCCTTCCTTCCTTCCTTCCTTCCTTCCTTCCAATAGATGCTAAATATTGGTTACCAGGCAGAAGAATAACAAGAGCTAGACATTGAGGATTAAATGACTTGCCCAGGGTCACACAGCTAGAAAGTGTCTGAAATCATATTTGAACCCAGGACCTCCTGGCCTGATGCTATATCCACTCAGCTACCAGCTGCCCTTTATCATTCTCCTTTCATTCATCCCGACATTCCTGCTTCCTCCCCATTGCTTCCCCTTTCTCATATCTCTAAAATTGTCCTGAATGTTGGCACTAGGAATTTCTGGAGCCAGATCTCAAAGCATTTACACCTCTGAAACCAGCAAACATTACAAATCTGGCCTTGATTTATTGTTTTGTTGATTGTCTAGGCTTAAGAAAGTGTTGGAGAAACTGTCATAGAGTAGATTAAATTTAAATGTGTGTTTTTGCCCCAGTTGTTAAACATTTACCAGAAGACCGTTGGTAGGTACTAGCCCTGATTAAAAATAAACAAATGAAAAACAACCTTCCTAATGTGAATTCAGATTTAAAAAATCTATTTCTAGCTTTCTATTTTAATAATAAATTAATAAATGTGTGGGGGGAAGCCACCCACACAGATCCCATGACAGGAACTTAACTGCCCTCCAGCCTATCCTTAGGCAGGGTGAGGTCTCTCAAAGGGTGTGTGCCTCTACCGGAGCAGCCAGAGTTTTAAAATTAAAATAGCAGATGACAGGATGTTTCAGCTGATGGGTAACAGGAGATGGAGTCTTGCATTTTTAGGTCACTAGTTCAGATTAGGTCCGGGGCAGCTGGGGCTGATGCCTAGGAGATGACCTGAGATCGCACATCCGTGACTTGGGGCGTTTCAGACTATTTACTGCCAGAGAGATGTTTGCCTCTCGGTTGGTAAGTCGCCATAATAAGACCAATGATGGAATGGGCATTGACAATGAGCTGGCCTGGCCTTTTTCAGTTGAGCTGAGGCATAGTGTTAGCTCGTGGGGAATTCCAAAACTGCCCCACTGCTCATTCAGGGGCTAATCCAAAGCCAATGGGTTAACGTTCACGAGCATTCAGATAAATTGTAACTGAGTTAGAGGGAGGACGAGGAGGACCAAACCCAGAATCTCATTGGTGCAGGGAACTCTCAGAGCAAACGCCCTCTACCAAGGCTGGGCATGCAATCACAATGGAGTCTTAGAGAATCACCTAAGGACTTGCTCCCGGTGACCCAATCAGAATGTGGCGGAAGAGAACTTGAATCCAGGGCTTCCTGTCTGCAAGACCAGCCTTCCATCCACTAAGCCAGACGACTTCACTGAGTTGGTCATCGATGGAGAAAACATATTTGGAAATTCGATCAACATGTATTAAGCCCTTGCTGTGTACCTATCACTCTAGTGAGTGCTGAGGGTAATGAAAAGATGGATAAATCCAGCTGGTATCCTACTCCGTCACTCTTATTAAGGTCCTAGACTATCCACGGTGCCGCCTAGCTGCCGGCCACACGGAGGCTGCGGGACAGCCGTTGTAATTTTTGTGGCTGCTTTTTTTACCTTTCTATGAACACTCGATGGTAACCTAAGCATCATTTGACACATGGCCCCTCTCTTCCACAAATTCCAGCTACAGTATTGCCTCCATGATCAAATAGAAAACCTTCTGTTTTATTAAGCACTCGTTATGCACCCATGATGTTCCAGGCACGGTAACAAGCACGACTGTTACAAACACGCAAATGACAGTCTCTGGTCTCTAGGAGTTCACGGTTTAACGAGGGAAACAATGTGAAAAGATGTATTCGGGACAAAATAGACATTATCTATAGAGGGAAGGCTCTAGAATTAAGGACGATTAAGAAAAGATTCTTGAAAAAGGTGGGACTTTACCTGAGACTACCAGGAAGCTAAGAAGCCAGGAGATGGAGGTGGGATGGGAGAGAATTCGAGGCATGAGGGACAGTTAGGGGAAATACCCAGAGTCAAGACATTAGAGTTGTGGGGAAGGAACAGCTGGGAGACCAGGGTCTCTGGAGCATAATGACCTGGCATTCTGGGAGGGATGGAGTTTAAGGCATAAGAAAATTGGAAAGGTTATAGAATGCTTTTTAAGCCAAATAGAGGTTTTGTATTTGATCCTGGAAACACTGAGAGAGTAGCTGGAGTCATTAACTAGAGGGGTAACATGTCAAGTTACACTTAGGTTAGGTTACAATCTCGTATTTGTATAAAGGTAAAAAAAAGCACCTACAAAAATTACAGATGATGTCATGCATTGTGTGGCAGGCAGCTAGGTGGCACAGTGGATTGAGGCTAGGACCTGTAATCAGGAAGACTCATCTTCCTGAGTTCAAATCTGATCTTAGACACTTCCAGTTTGCCTCAATTTCCTCATCTGCAAAATGAGCTGGAGAAAGAAATGGCAAACCACTCCAGTGTCTCTGCCAAGAAAACTCCAAATGGAGTCACAAAGAGTCTGATACAACCGAATAATTACTGGAGCCTTTATAGAAACAATAACATCATTCAGACCTGAAAAATATTGTGGATTATGGCTAGAAAATTCTTATTTAACCTAAATATATCAGTTAATTATAGAGATAGTGTAGGTTTCATAGTTACATTTTAAGTAGACTACAGATTTGGGTTTGAACCTGTGATTTCATAGGCACAAAGAATTTGCTGGATGAGAACACTTCCTTAACTGATGCACACTGTCACCTTCTTTGTAACACATTGCCTTAGAAATTTGCTGGTAGGTAAGACACCAAGGTTCATATCTAGCCTCAGACACTTCCTAACTGTGACCCTGGGCAAGTCACTTAACCCTATTTGCCTCACCCTTGCTCTTCTGTCTTAGAATTGTTACCAAGATAGAAAGTATAGGTTGAAATGAGAGAGAGAGAGAGAGAGAGAGAGAGAGAGAGAGAGAGAGAGAGAGAGAGAGAGAGCACTATTGATTCAGACTTCTTTAGTCTATTATTTATTCTTAACAGAGCTCATAATTCTGTCAGGCTATTTTAGAGAATTCAAAATGGAATCATTTATTTTAAATGATATTAATTTTACCCTTGTATTGTGATGTATATATTAAGGGAATGGAATAGAATTGGAGGAAAAAAAACATGGGAAACATGGATATATCTATACTATCAGGAGTAACATTTGAGGGCCCTTTAAAATTCATCCATCTTAATGTTAGATTAAGTCTTTGTCTCTCTCAGCTACAGGAATATAAAATTGGGGCAATGGCTTTAAAATTCATATGCAGATATGCCATATTATTCCAAAAATAGGCTGCATTTCCCCTTTGAATATAAGTTGTATAAAATATGATTCTGGAATATAATCACATTATTTTTCAAAATAGATGTACTTTTTTTGGGGGGAGAAATCTCATTTTCAATGTATGGCCTCCATTTGGATGTGACCTTTATTTGGATCAATACGGTACTTTCCCCCATGTCTATAGATGTTCTCATGGCTGCCTACACTCCAGACCATCTGTTGAGAGGGCAGTGTGCCCACCAGTCTTGGTCCAACCCACAGCATGGGTGCCAGACAAAGGGAAAAATGTTACATGGGAAGACGATATAACCCGTCCATTGACATCTGTTGGGCTGGAAACACTTCCTCTGTGTGGTGCCACCTGTCTCCACTCGATTCTCTGCCATACCATTTTAGATTTTCTTTTTTTAAATAGAGGCAGGTGAGGGAGAATGCAAGATGCAATCCCATTAAAACAGGAGCAAGATAATAAGGGCCACTGCTAACACTTCTAATCAGAGTAGTATTGAAAATGCGAGCTATTGCAATAAAGCATAAAAAATAAATTGGAAGCGTAAACATTGGAAAGGGAAAAAATAAAATGTCATTACTTGAAGACAGCATAATCACATACCTGGAAAATACAAGGAACCACCTAAAGAATAAATCAAGATAACAAATTAGTTTAGCAAATTAGTAAGACATAAGATGAACCCACAAAAATCAATCTCATTTTTATATTTCAGTAATAAGCAACTAGAAAGAATAATGGGAAAAAGAAGGCACAAAGTAGCAATAGAAAATATTAAATCTTTCAATTTTACTGTATTGAGGAACATAGAAGACATTTGTAAAGACAATTTGGGGGGGGAATTTTGGACTGATGATCTCATAAGATTGTGGGGATTTTCCTCTACTAATGCTGATTAGTTAGCTTGCCAAAATTCATAGTGTTAGAAAGTTGCCTGAGGACACCAAGATGTTGGTGACTTATTCACTGAAACACAGTCAATAAATATCAGAGTCAGAGTCTAAATCCAGGACCTAATGACTGCAAAGCCTCAGTGTTGTGAGGCAATCAAAACAAAACAAAACAAACTTTAATAGAATTGAAAGGAAAAGTCAACAAAATCAATGTGACAAGAAAGGTGATATTATTTAGATGTCAATACTCAAATCAATTTAATAGATATAATACATTAATAATTAAAATCTCAGCATGGGACTGCAAAGAAAAAAGATAGTTAAATTTATGGAATGCTTATGGAAATCAATTGGGCAAGAATGCCAAAAAAGTATAATGGGGAGAAAGTTTATGATGAAGGATTTTTTCCCCTAGAAATGAAAAGATATCATGAAATAAAATTGTCAAAACTCTTTGGGTCTAGGTAATATTGTGGCAGGGAAAGGTTAATAGAATTGCAGAAACAGCTCTAATATATATATAGATAATATATTACATATTATAAATATATTATATTATGTATTATAAAAAGTTAATATAATGTTAAACAATGGGGAAAGGAATCATTTAATCATTGCTGTTGAGACTATGGATTAACACTATGAAGAAAAAGTTTCATGGAATAATAGAATATCATTGTTGAAAAGTTATTCCAGAGGTCATCTAGTCTATGGCCAAATGAATCATGAATTTCCTCCACAATATGACTGACTTGTGGACATCCAGCCTCTCCCTAAAGACCTTAAGTGATGTGACAATCATTGACTCAGGAAGCATCCATTCTCCCTTTGGATAGTTTGAATCAGTTCTAATTCTCTACCTTTTCTTCTTTTAAAATGATCTGTAGTTTCCATCTGGATGTCCAGTGCTTTCTTCTGATGCCAAGCAGAATAAATCTAATCATTTTTCATATGAAAGTCCTCCGTGCATTTGAAAACTGGGGACATATCCTCCAATTTTTATTCTTTTCCAAGCTAAATATGTTGTGCCTAAAAATATTGTGCCATTAACCTAGCCTCGCCTGACATAGTTTGGTGTTCTCTTGTTCTTTGCTCCTTTATCTCTTCCCCTCTCCCCACACACTTCGTATTATGTTCTAGCTTTTCAATGCCCCTTCTAAATTTTAACATTTAGAACTGAACACAGAAATCAAGTTGTGGCCTGACTAGAACAAAGTACAATGATATTTCATCTCTCTTAGTCTGAACTTTAACTTCTCTTAATAGATCTTGAATGAGAGGTAATCCATATTTCACATTAGAGCTTGGAAGTGCTGACAAAATAGGTTAAATTGGATGCCCAGAGCTAAGAGCAAGGCATCACTCTGGACCTGTGTTTTTCAAGGAAGTGGATTGAAAACCGGGTCTTTGGGGACATCTGGCATTGAGAATGCATGCCCAGATGTTTGCGGCTAATCAGGACCAGGTCAATGTCATTGGTAAACTCCAGATGGATGAATTGTAAGGCACAATAGTTTTGTGGAAAATTCTGGAGTAAAAAGCTCTTGGTTCAAATCCTCAGTAATAAGCAACTAGGAAGAATGATGGGGAAAAGAAAAGACACAGTAGCAATAAAAAATATTAAATCCTCCAGTTTTACTGTATTGAGGGGCTTAGAAGACATTTATAAGGACCACTTCTGTTACCTTAGGCGAGTCAGCTTTAGAGCTATGAGCCGAAGAGTCTGGATCAGATAGTGCCTTTGTAATAGTCTGTTGCTATTAAATTGCCAGAGTTTTGAAACATTCAAAGAAATCCTTGTGGATCCTTATCAGAGCCGGGATACAACACTAACAGTGAGCATCAGGTTGGGGCTCAGACCCTGCATGAAGGGTCTGACAGAGGACAGATACTTGAGCACTATTTGAGGCAGAAAGGCAGGGAGTCTTGATTGAGATATTGCAGCAAGGGGTGAGTAAGGAGCCCCAAGACGACTGACGCAGGTATTTTGTCCCTGACGCTATGGCAGGTCTCCAGGATGGATGAGAGCCTAAAATGTCAGAGGAGAGAGCCATGTGAGCCCTGCCCAGAAGTGGGAAAGGGAGTGAGGATATCCAGAGACAGGCGAACAGTCTGAGCTCCCGGAGCTTGGCCACGCGTAGGAATCCCTCCACGGTCAGTACAGAGGTTTCCGGTAGCGGGCCAGATCATTAAATCCACCAAAGGTCCTAGTGCCGGATTCTAGGAAATAGGAAAAGGAAGGAAATAAAGAGATAAAAGTGAGGATGGCCATGAGAAGGTAAAGGGAGACTCTTGAGGTGCTCCCTTATGGAGTCCTCCCCCCAGCTCTGTCAGTGTTGGCTGTACCCAGCACTCTTTGTGCTGGCACTCCTCCATTTGACTCAATGGGAGATCTGGCCAATGCCCCATCTCCCGAGCAGCCGTGGAGGTGGAGGGGCCAGGAGGTCCGTGTCTTCCTGGCTCTAGGCACAAAGGGACGGGTTTTCCCTCTGATCCTGAGGTGGAGACTCTGAATAGACAAACTTTAGCAAAAAAGATTTAAAAAAATCTGTTTGAGGCGAGACTTGTGCAGGAAGGAGCAGTTTTCAACCCTTTGGGAAGATTTAGCTCAGAGCAATGGCCATAATAAGCTAGAAGACAGGAGGAAGAAACCTCAAAATCTGTGGCTGAGTCTCCTACAGCGATGACCTGAAGAGAAGCTTGATCCTTACTGACTAACTCTATCATCTTCAGAAAACTGGCTCCTTCGGGTGTAGAATAAGGGAACTGCACTAGATGGCCTCTGAAAGCCCTTCCAACTAGAGAGAGATCATTCATTATTTCTCCCATAACCTACACAAGAAATTGGAGATAAATGGAATAAAATACTTCTTTAGCTGTTATCCTTTGTTTCATGGGGTGATGCCTTGACTCGTAGGTGAACTGGATTTAAGTGAGGCAAAGTGGCATAAAGCCATCATCCCCGCTCTCTCTTCCAGAATCATTGTGGCAGTGGCAAGACAAAAGTTGGGGCAACTGGTGATGGTCCTGGCTAAAGAGCATGACCATGGCATCTTCAAACTCCAACCAAGTTGAAGCCTTCCACAGTACCTGCTTTAGTCACCTTCATGGCTTTTGGAATTAAAAAAAAATTTTTTTTTTTGAAAAAAATATTGTTCTCGTCCTGCTCTTATCCACCTATCCAAACTTCATGGGTTTGGGATGGACATCTTCCTAGCTCACCAATGGGTTTAAGAGCTGTCAATTATCCTCAACCTAGTTTAGTCTATCTACCAACCCAGTTTGTGAGTGTGGCTACTGCACATAGCTTTTTAGAGCCACAGGTGAGATTTGGGTGACAGGTAGACATCTGGGGTGGATAAGGTGCCCTAGAAAAGGCTTGGCAAGCCCTCATACCAGGGGTGCTAGTTCTCCCTAAACAGTGTCTATGGAGTAATGAATTGAATCATAGAGTCTGGATTCTAGCCTCACCTCTGTCACTAACTAGTAGAGTCACCAGGGAAAATCACCTCATTCCTCTGAACCTCAAGTTTTTCATCTGCATATCTGAGGGAATTTTTGCCTCTTTGTGGTAGTCTTACTTGACCTTTAGGACCTGCAGGGTCTGGAGGGATTAATATAGGATACAAACATGTGGGTGAATTTTGAGGATGAAACAGACAGGAACTGAAAGAAAACTTCTGCTTTTGTGACAATCAGCCTATACCATGTGGGTGTTGGGCTCTGGTGTACTTTAACAGCATTTCCCTCCCCATTTGGGGGCTGGGAACTACAGGAGCAGATGGGGTCAGATCAGCTTCTGGTGTGGAGTTCCAGACCTCAGCAGAGTAGAAGATACTGGGACCCTGGGAAGAAACTCTGTGTTCTGGTTTGCACATGTCACAATGACAATGAAAATCATTTTATGTTCCCACAGGACTCTTAATCTAAGAGTGGATAATTGGTCATCAGTCAGCTGTGTGAATCCAGTTCTCTTGTCAAAGGAAAACAACAGAAGGTCAAAAATGAGATACTGACCATCAAGGTTGGTTCCCCTTCTTAATCTTGTATTATGGCTGTGAGGCAGGAGAAGAAGTACCAAATCTAACCTAAAAGACGTATCTGCTTTCGAAAAGAAGTTGTTCACTGAGAAGTAAATGGACAGTAGAGTCTATGGAGAAGGAAATGAGAAACCATTCCATTGTCTTTGCCAAGAAAGTCCCAAATG
This sequence comes from Monodelphis domestica, assembly GCF_027887165.1. NCBI lineage: Eukaryota > Metazoa > Chordata > Mammalia > Didelphimorphia > Didelphidae > Monodelphis > Monodelphis domestica. The sequence continues at coordinate 181,842,654 of NC_077234.1, read as the reverse complement.
GGGTCACAAAGAGTCAGACACAACTGAAATGACTGAACAACAACAATAAAAATGTTGTATGTGATTGATTTCTTTTCAATCTATACTTATGATTTATCAAGGTGAGGAACTCCCAATATGGAAGATCTCTCTGTCAATGTGATTCAATAACTTATCTGTAATCTATAGTCCTCTTTTTTTTTTCTTCAAAGATATTTTATTTTCCCAATTACATGCAATAACAATTTTCAAGATATGTTTTCTGAAATTATAAATTTAAAATTATTTCCCTACCCCTCTTCCCTCTCCTCTTCTCAGAGTTGGTAAATAATTTGATCTGGATTATACATGTATTATGATGTGAAACATACTTCTATATTGGTCATTTTTGTAAGAGAATACTCAAATATTCATATATAAAACCCAACCCCCAAAATAAAACCATAAATAAATCATTGTGGAAGATAGTATGCTTTGATCTACATCTGAATCCAATAGTTCTTTCAATGAAGATGAAACTATCTGAGACTACTGTGTGCAATCTCTAGTCCTAATGACTTACTTAGGAAACTGGTATCTAGAAGTTGAGTCAAATATTTAAAAAGTCATACTCCTAAGCCAGTGATGGTGAACCTTTTAGAGATGAAATGCTGGGTCCCTCCCACCACATCCCCCTAAACTGAGCGAGGTACCCATCTCTACCCCCAAGACTGCATGCTATGCCCCTCCCCCTGCTAAGAACCAGCTGCCCCTCACACCCCCTTACCCCACACAAGGGAGAGAGGAAGCACTCCCATTGGGCTGTTGGGTGGGTGAAGTGAGGAATGTCCTCAGTGAGTGAAGAGAGGGGGAGGGGAGGGGCCCAAGTAGTCTGCTCCCCTCCAGCTCTGTCACCTGTGAGCCACCCACCTTACCCCCTATGCGCTCCCATTGGGCTATTGGGCAGAGGGGTGGTGGATGTGAAAAAATGTGGTCAGGCATGGTATAGAGGGGAAGGGGAGCAGCTCTGCCCAAGTCCCTCTGCCTTTTTAATAATGAACTTGGGAGGGTGGCCACATGCCCACAGAGAGCACTCTGCATGCCATCTTTGGTACCCATGCCATAGGTATGCCATCACTGTCCTAAACTAAGAACCCAATGAAGGAATTATACAAGGAGAAGAATATTTGAATGACAACCACATGTCCAGGATCCATACTGCTGAAGGGGATCAGGCATTAGGTGCAACATCTGATGAAGCTTATAATAAAAGAAGTTATCATGATAACATTGTTGAAACTTAATTTTAAAACTTGTACAATTGAAGACAAAAAGTTAAAAGGAAAAGAAAGCAATGGAGGAAATATTAGCAGTATTTTTGGACAAGAATTTGCCTATCAGAATTTATAGGGAAGTGATACAAATCTATAATAATATGTCCTATAATGGTCAAAATATCTGAAGAGACAATTCGTAGACTGATAGGACCATAGAATCATAGATTTAAATCTTAGAGGCCAACCAAGATCTAAAGATATTAAGTGACTTGCCCAAAGTCACATAAATAGTTTTGGGCAAAAACCTGAACCAGAGCTAGGAGTTGAACCAAGATCCTCAGACTCCAAATCTAAATTCCTTTCACTATACCAAAATAAATAAATAAATAAATACTTAGAAAAAATGTCCAACCTCAAAAACAATAAAGCACAGGGTATTAAAATGGCTCCTTGAACCTATTGATCTGGTAAATAGAATGATAAAATTATAAAGCTCAGTGCTGGCAGACTTCAGGTATGATAGCAATGCAAAATGATGAAAGTTTTCTGAAAAAAAAAATTGGTAATGTGCACAAAAGTCCTGACCAAGTCTATTAATCCAGTAATCATATTACTAGAGAAATATTCAAAGAATGATTCTCAGAGGTGATAGAGTGGAAAAAATTTTTTTCAAAGAGAAGGAGAGGGAGATAAAGTTCTCAAACCTTATTAAATGCCAGATGGTTGGGATTATAAAACAAAAAAAGATTACGTGTATCAGGGAAGCTCACATATAAAGGTTCATCACTAGATAATTGGTCACTGGATAATGAATTTTCTTGGCCAAAAAAAAAATTCATTCAAATTGGTTCCTCTGATAAAATTTATCAAGATAATTCACTAAGGGAGAGACTTGGCATGTTAATCTCTTAGAGAACCTAAGTGAGATCTAACATTCTGGTCTCCCAAAGGATTAAAGGGGGGGAGTGGAGAACTTGTGTGAAGGGAATTTACACCCTTCTCCTGGGCTTACACATATGATATTGTCCTCCCTGCCTCCTTACATCCCTGCATCTTGGATTAGGTTACAGGGCTCTGAACTTGAACCAGACATGACTGAATTTGAACCAGATGTAATAGAGAGGATAAAAGGGGAGAATAGGGAAGTGTTTGAGCTCTGTCTTTCGTGTCAGACAAGGGAATCAGCTGCTGCTGGGGGCCACAGGACTCACCACCTGGGAAGTTAGTATAGCCCTCAATCTCTCTCTGTGTTTCAATCTATTTTTCATCGTTTACCTATCTGAGTAATTGTAAAAACCATTAATTTGAGGCCAGTCTCATAATTTTCATTCTTACATTTTGCTAAACATTTTAGAATTGGAGAGATAGAGAGGACCTCCGAGGCCAGCAACTTAATCCATACCTGAAAAGAATTTCTATTATAACATACCCAACAAGGGGTCATCTACCCTTCTGCTTGAAACTCTTAAAGGGAAGAAATCTACCATCTTGTAAGGCAGCCCATTCCATTTCAGTACTACTCTATTCAAGGGTTATATATTTATGAACCAGTCCTCTGAACCAGATTTCTGTTCCATAGTCTCCATATGCCATAGTCTGAGATATATGATATGTGTGTGTGTGTATATACCTAGCAAAGAGATTTAAATTGTCATTGTTCGATATGTGAAGCTCAGAGTTGGCTTTGCATTTCTGTGTAGTTCATTGCAATTAATACAGTAGCTATTGTGAATAGGCTCATCTGGTGAGCTGCTATATCAAGAAGAAACTCTACTTGAAATTAGTGGAGTATCTTCTTTGGTACTAGCTAACACTTTAAGTGAATGTACATATTGCTTAATGCCTTGTCTGATGGATTTTAGTAACTTGAAGATTAATGAGAAGCTATTTTTATAGTTACTTCTGTCAGAGTGCTTTGTATGATTTTAATGTAGGTATGGAAATATATTGTATTCTTTCAAAAATGTTCTTTGTCCTACCAGCTTTCATACTGACTTTAAATGAATACACTGTAAACTAGCAGGAAAAATAAGATAATTCACTAAGGGATAAAGGAATTGAGATCTGAAAGAGTGGAAGGTTTGATCCAATGAAACTAAAGAGCCTAATATTATTAAAGTATTGCCCCATTAATTAAAAAAAAAGACCCAGTCAATACTGAAGAGGAAATTGTGAAATAATCTTGTTCCTTCAGATTTGTTCCTGATAAAACTGGTAGATAGAAAATACCACATAGGCAGCCTGTACAAAGGTAAGGAAAAATCTATGAGAAATACAGTAAAGTTAGAAAATAAAAACAAGGGTTAATGTGTATAAGCTGTAACCATCTAAATATAAATGTTTATATTGTTGAACATGCAACCATAAGAATTTTGACAGAGAGGCAGCATGGTACAGGGGAAGGACTTTAGTTTGAATCCCATGTCTCCCCCTTATTTTCTGTGTGACCTTGGACAAGTAATTTAATGTCTTTGGGCCACAATTGCATCATACTTAAAATGAAAAGATTGGGTTCTATGGCCTCTAAAGGTCCCTGCTAGCTCTAAAGTATATGAGTCTATAAGCTTATAGTGTTACTTACAAGATGCTGTTAATGCTTATATATTCAAGTGAATTTTTTATTGTAGTTTATGAAATACTATATATATAATCTATATATTTTGTGTTACACATTACATACATTATACCATTATGTTGAAATGCTGATTTGTATCAGAATATGTCACATGGTATTATTATCTCATCTCATATTGTATATTATATTATGGTATATTACTATATTTTATATAATTGAAATTTGGGAATGTGAGCTTCCACTTTGAACAGAGGATCGCAACACATTTCCTGGAAAAGCTTAGCGATCATTTGTGTGAAAGGGGAAAGTTAATGGTAAGTGTAAGAACTGCAAGCAGCTTCATAGTCAATGAAACAAAGGCTATGTGGAGCCCCAAAGGACCAGATATGGCTGGCACTTGGAAAAGGGCTGTGCATTTGCTTTGTGAGCCAGAGGTAAAAAGCCCAACTTTGGCAGACTGGCAACAGGGAAGGAATATGTAATGACCCTTCCTGATGGTAAGAGCCAGGACAAAAGCTCTCAGCCTGAATGGAAGTGCAGGCTGAGAATCAATCATGCTGCATCAGGAGGCGTAATGAGACAGAAAAGGCTCAAAATATCTTCTCTCAGTAGTCACGTGGGACTCTGGCTCGAATTTTATCAATAATATGCTAAGCCAGCATATACTCTACACAGAAGACGAGAATAATCCTACTGCTTCTGAGGCAGCACAAAGTGGGCAAAGGTAAGAAGTGCAGCCAACAAGCCATAGCCAGGAGCCATGATGGGAAATAATTTGGAAAAACCAAGATGTCAGTGGGAGACGTGAAGAAGAGTAGGCACTAGGCAAGGAAAAGAAGCAGCTAGATGTGTTGAAGTTAATAGAGTAAAGAGGGAAAGCAAGATAGTCTGAGGTACTTTCTTCACTATCTCTTACACAAAATCTACTCTATGACAGAATTTTTTTGTCTTTGGATATTATATAAATAATAGATTTACATAATTATATAATATATATATATAATTTATATAATTTTATACTGGTATTATTTGTGTAATGTATTTATATAATAATAACAAATAGTATATACTTTATGTAATATATATATATAGTAGTCTCTCGGTGATCGAGAATGACGATTGTCTTTGTGCAGTTTCATCTACGGTGTACCCTCATGTGGCTTTGGAGTCCAAAGGCTGAGGCGCAGAGTTTGTGGCACATGGGGCCTGGGACGCCAGTTGTTACGGGAGGTGCGGTTGTGGCCTGGTGTCGGTGTTCACGCACAGCGGCAAGACGTCGACGTCGCTCATCTTCAAAGGTGGTGGCGGCATGGTGAATGTGGGTTCTCCAGCTGCTTCTGTCAGAGGCAGCGAGTTCTAGTTGCTTTGGTGTGATGCCAGCCCACTTCAAGTTGGACTTTAGCTGGGAAGAGAGCTTCCAGGATGAGTCTCTCTGTTGTCTGTTTTTGCAGTCAGGCGGCGAAGGTAAATAGTGAGCCATCCAGTCAGTATTTGATGTAGACGCCCAGGTCTAGATCCATCACAGCATGTCATAATATTTGGGTGAAAAATAGGTTGAATAGTACCAGAGCGAGGACACAGCCTTGTTTCACGCCATTGGAGATGTTGAAGCGATCAGATAAGACTTCCCCTGTCATGTCGACATGAAAGAGCTGGATCAGTTTGATGAATTTTGCTGGGCAACCAAGCTTGCTAAGGATCACCCACAATGCGTCCCTGTTCACTGTGTCAAACGCCTTTGTCAGGTCTATGAAGACAATGTAGAGACTCAGGTTCTGCTCAAGGCATTTTTCCTGCATTTGCCTCACTGTGAAGACCATGTCGATGGTGCTGTGATCTGGTCAGAAGCCACATTGTGATTCAGGCAGGTTCTGCTCTGAAACAGATGACAGGAGTCTGTTGAGTATAACATGGGTGAGGATCTTTCCAGCAGTGGAGAGTGGTGAGATGCCTCTGTAGTTGTCATAGGCTGCTCATAAGCCTTTGTTCTTGTATAGGGCTACGATGGAGGCATCTCTTAATTCTGGGGGCATGTCTTCCTCTTCCCATATGCTGGTCAGCACTATGTGGAATGCCTGGAGCACCTTTCCATTTAAGGCCTTGTACACCTTGGTTGGGATCCCATCTTTACCGGGTGCCTCGCCTGCACTCATTTGTTTGATGGCTTTTTGGACTTCCTCTATTGAAGGAGGGATGTCAAGTTGTTCAATGGAGCGGTTTTGGGGGATCTGGTCAAGGGCGCTTTGGTTGACTGAAGAGGGTCGGTTGAGAAGCTGACTGAAGTGTTCTTTCCACCTGTTGCTGATGCCTTTTTTATCTTTTTTGAGAGTGGCACCGTCAGAGGATAGCAAGGGAGTGGTGGTGGGTTTTAATGGCCCATAGACAGTCTTGAGAGCACTGAAAAATTGTTTGTAGTTTTTCATATCAGCAAACCACTGGATTTCTTCTGCCTTTTTTTCCCACCATTAGTCTTGCATCTTCCTGATCTCACACTGCGCCGTGGCTTGGAGAGACTTGAATCTGTCCTTTTTAGGAGCAGAGTTTGGGTTATTTTGCCACTCCATAAAGGCTTTGTTCTTCTTGCTCAATAGGTCTTCAATAGCAGTGTTGTTCGTCGAACCAGTCCTGGTGGTTGCATTGTTTTGGGCCTAGGACTGCCTTTGATGTTTCCTTCACTGCGTCTCTGAACTGGTTTCATTTCTTGGTTGAGCTTCCAGTGAGTGGTCCCTTGGCAGACAGCTTGTTGTCCAGGCAGGACTGGAATGTTTGCAAATAAGATGGATCTCTAAGACGACTCACATTGTAAAATGCGTGAACTGTCTGGGCCTGTTTTGGATGGCGAGGCGCAATGCGCATTTGAAGAGTCGCTCTAACCAATTGGTGGTCTGTCCAGCATTCAGCTCCTCTCATGGCTCTGGTGATCTGTACATCCTGGATGTCTCGCTGGCGTACAATGATGTAGTCAATGAGATGCCACTGTTTTGATCTTGGGTGCATCCACGTTGTTTTATATTTGTTCGCCATTCTGAACACAGTGTTCGTGATGGTGAGTTCGAACTCTGAGCATTTGCTGAGTAGCAGTAGGCCGTTGTTGTTCATTTTGCCCACGCCGTGTTTGCCGAGCACTCCTTTCCATCTTTCATGGTCCTGGCCAACGTGGGCGTTAAAGTCTCCCAGTAGTATCAGCTTGTCATTGGTGGGCACTGAGTGCAGGACGGCACTCAGGTCAGAGTAGAAATGCTCGATGGTCTCCTCTGTGCTGGTCAGTGTTGGGGTATATGCGCTAATGATTGTGGCATACCGGTCTTTGCTGAGAATATTAAGGTCAAGAATATTAAGGGCATTAATGACCAAAAAAATGTGAAGGAAGGTCGCTAGCACCTTCGCTAGTACCAGATCTCAAACTGTACTATAAAGCAGTAATCATGAAAACAGTCTGGTACTATCTAAGAAACAGAATGGTAGATCAATGGAATAAATTAGATATACAATATACAGGGGTAAAGGACCTTAGAAACCTAGTGTTTGATAAATCCAGAGACTCCAGCTTTTGGCATAAGAACTCACTATTTAACAAAAACTGAAATTGGAAAACAGTATGGCAGAAACTAGGTATAGACCAGTATCTCACACCCTATATACCAAGAGAAGGTCAAAATGGGTATATGGTTTAGAAATAGTAATACAAGTGATAACATTTTATAACCCAGCAGAATTGCTTGTCAGCTCAGGGAGGGGAAAGGGAAGAGGAGACAGAAAGAAAATGAATCATGTAAACATGGAAAGATATTTTCTTTAAAAAATAAAAAATTTGAGGGCAGCTGGGTAGCTCAGTGGATTGAGAGCCAGGCCTAGAGATGGGAGGTCCTAGGTTCAAATCTGGCCTCAGCCACTTCCCAGCTGTGTGACCCTGGGCAAGTCACTTGACCCCCATTGCCTAGCCCTTACCACTCTTCTGCCTTGGAGCCAATATACAGTATTGACTCCAAGACGGAAGGTAAAGGTTTAAAAAAATAAATAAATAAAAAATAAAAAATTTAAATACAAGAAAAAGAAATAAAGTGATACCATAGCTAAATTAGGAGGACACAGAATAGTTTACCTGGAAGATCTATGGATCATTATAAGATGTAAAATGAACATATTGTGGTACATATTGCAGATGGAATACTATTGTATTGTATTGTATTGTATGATGTAGTCAATGAGATGCCACTGTTTTGATCTTGGGTGCATCCACGTTGTTTTATATTTGTTCGCCATTCTGAACACAGTGTTCGTGATGGTGAGTTCGAACTCTGAGCATTTGCTGAGTAGCAGTAGGCCATTGTTGTTCATTTTGCCCACACCGTGTTTGCCGAGCACTCCTTTCCATCTTTCATGGTCCTGTCCAACGCGGGCGTTAAAGTCTCCCAGTAGTATCAGCTTGTCATTTGTGGGCACTGAGTGCAGGACGGCACTCAGGTCAGAGTAGAACTGCTCGATGGTCTCCTCTGTGCTGGTCAGTGTTGGGGCATATACGCTGATGATTGTGGCATGCTGGTCTTTGCTGAGAGGCAAATGGATCTTCATGAGCCTCTCGCTGATGCCCACAGGCAAGTCTGGCAGCTGTTTGAGCAAAATGGGCTTGATGGCCAGGCCAACACCATGGATTCTGTCTTCATTTGAGGCTCTACCTTTCCAGAAGAAGGTGTATCCAGTGGTGGGTTCGCTGAGTGATCCCTCTTCTGGTAAGCGTATTTCGCTTAAGGCTGCGATGTCGATGTTATATCGCGCCAGTTCTTTACCGATTAGAGCTGTTCTTCTCTCAGGTCTTGGGGTATTCTCTCTGTCAAGTAATGTCCTGATGTTCCATGCTCCTAGTAGGAGCTTCTTTGTATTTTTTCTTTGATTTCAACCGCTTAAAGGGGATGACCCGCCAGCCGCGGTGTGCTGACCGGGTGTTTGTAGGGCAGGCAATGTTTGGGACACCTTTTCTAGTCCCCTCCCTTGATTAGGGTGAGCAGTGCTGTCCTAGAGAGGGCTGCTCAGCCGCCCAGGATGCTGCCGAACATCCCTGCTGCCCACAGGGCCGAGCGACCACTGGTCCGTGGACCGCCTACGTGCAGGATCGTGACTACAACTGCCAGTGGTCACCTCCACCTGTTGCGTCGCCACTCCTCCATCATCGCAGGTCTTGAAGAGAGTGGACGGGGTTAGGATAGATGAGTGTGCACAAAGATACTTGTGCGTGAAGGAGATTTAAGTGGAAAAGTCGATGCACAGAGACAGTCCCACTCTCTCGGCGTTGGAAGCCTGGGTCCAGTGGCACGAAAAATTGTTATGTCTGGAGACTTCCTCAGCTGCATTGGATGGCCGTTTGTCCTTTGTGCTCCAACACGCCCTGAGCACTCCACAGTGCTTCCCTGCGTCGCCCTCTCAGCGGTGTATGGGGTGCTCAGGGAGGGGTAGTATCTCTGGTATGGAGGGCTTGTCGTGCCCTCCTAGGGCAGCTCTCCAGCCTCTGACCCTCACCTGACACCCAGCTCTCACTTGTGGCTCCCAGTAGCTGCTAGCATGCGGCAGCGGCCACACCCCGGGCAACGGCTTCGACAGGCCGGCTAAACCCTGTGAGAGTAACCATCAGGACGTCGACCCCTGGTGAACCAGGGCTTTGCTCACCCAGCATGTGAAGACTGCTTTGGCGGAACAGGTGGAAGAAACTTTATGTAATACTATATATATAATACATATAAATTAGGGCAGATAGGTGGCACAATAGATAGAACACTGGGTTGGAAATCAGGGAGGCTCATCTTCCTGAGTTTAAATTTGGCCTCAGACCCATCCTAGCTGTATGAGGATAGGCAAGTCACTTAACCTTGTTTGCCTCAGTATCCTCATCTGTAAAATAAGCTGGAGGAGTTGGCAAACCATTCTAGTATCTCAGTTAATAAAACCCAAATAGAGTCACAAAGAGTTGGACATAACTGAATATTAGAGAAATAGTTTAATGATGTGCATGGCAGCTAAATTTGATGTGGAACATGATATTTTATCAGTGTGGGATAAAGCACCGAATTGTTACTGATATTGGGTGAACAGAGCTTTCTCACAGACAGTTTACATCCAGATGGAGGTGTGTGCTTCCCCAATGCAGCCACCATGGTCTTTGTATCTTATCTTCCAACATGAGTTTCCTTCTCCCAGCATGGCAACTGCCAGGTTGGAACTCATTTGCACCACTGTACTGTGCCTGTCACTCAACCTCTGGCCAACTGAATTTACTCCATGGCCAGTTAAAACTCTTTCAATGTATAACACTACATAAAAAAGTCTAACTAGTGGTGATATCTACAGGTCTATAAAAAAAAAAAAAACCCTTAATAATCATGTGTTTTGGTAGTCTACACTTCCTGCTGCCTTTGATTTCCAGCTCATCAATGAGAAGAGGTATCAAATATTCCTTTAACTGTATACCTTTCAACCTTCCATCTCTTGCTGGGCACAGTGCATCCTATTTATAGTACAAATAATATAAAATTCTCTCTTTGGCATTCAAAGTCCTTCATTAACTTGTCCCATTCCTCCTTTCAGGTCATCTTATGCCTTACTCCCTGCCACATAGCCTTCAATCCAGTGATGCTAGTTTTCTTGCCTTTCCACAAAGAAAATACGCATGTCTCTCTGCTCTAGGCACTTTCTCTGGTTCTTCCTGGGAGCCTGGAATGATGTCTCTTCAACCTCTGCCTACTGCTTCCCTAAACTTCCTTTAAATCCCAACCAAAATCTCATCTTTGACAGGAAGCTTTCCCCAAACCCTCTTCATTCTAATGCCTTCTATTTGCCAATTATTTGCTATTTATACTCTATGTAGCTCATTGGCATATATTAGTTTATTGTCTCTTCTATTCGTTTATAAGCTCCTCAAGGGTAGGGATACTTTTGTCTTTTTTGTATTCCTAGTGATTAGCACAGTGCTTGAAACATTTTATTGTTCAGTCCTTAGGTCTCACTCTTTGTGACCCAGTGAATAATGGCATGCCAGACCTTTCCTTCTGTACTCCATATTGTCCATGAGGTTTTCTTGGTGAAGATATTAAAGTGGTTTGCCATTTCCTTCTCCAGTGGATCATCTTTTATCAGAACTCTCTGTGATGATCTGTCCATCTTGGGTAACCCTGCATGGCATGGGTCATGGTTTTATTGAGTTACACAAGCCCCTCTGCCATGACAAGGCAAGTGATCTAGGAAGGGAGCCTGGCACACCATAAACCCTTAATAAATGTTTCTTAACTGAGTCTCAATTAATTCGTTTAAAATTTAAAATTAGGTCTTAATAATAAAAAATATTTTAGGAGGTTTATTAATGATCATTAGAAATCAAGGAATAAAGAGGGTACAAAATAAAGACCACGTGCCCATGGCTGATTAGCCATTTCAAAATTCATACGCTTAGCTTACCACAGCCACCATGTTCACTGCAGCACACCAAAAAGGGCTGAGCAGGACTGCCCAGTGAATATTTATTCCCTGTCTACAGGAAGTACGTAATGACAGGAAGTCAGGGGGCTCCGGGGAAATGTAGTTCTTTTTTTAGGGTAACAGATTTTCAATTATACATTGGTTTTAGATATTGAGAATGTTATAATCTGCCTTCTGACTTCCTTATCAGAGCTTCATTTCCTTTTGAGTTTTTTTAGAGGCATGCTGTAGTGATTATATGGCAGAGTTTGGCCAGACAAGTTGTGTAGGAATAAAAGATGATTGTGCTGAAACCCTCAGCTTATTTAGCTGACATGATTATTTTATGTTTGCTTCTTTATGCAATGTAGACACAACCCATTATTCTGTCATTGAGAAAGGGATTTGTAAAAGCTCAATTACCACAGACAGGGACATTTTTAATTCCACACTCAAGAACTACTATTAAGTCCTTGAAGATAGTCCCTATCTCAGAATGTGAGCAGACTTATGCACAATATATCCATTATAAGACATCCTGAAGATTTTGGGCTCAGTCAGCTTTCTGTATGTGTTTCAGCAATAATATCCCACACACACGTACACAATTTCATGTAGAAGCAATTTTTACTTTCTTTTTTTTAAATTTTGCATTCTCCTTTATGTGTTTCCTATAAAGAAGCATAAATTGCTTCTGACAGTCCATGGAGCCCAAACATATGTTGCAGTAATACTCTTATTGCGTTGGCTGCATCTGAGATTAAGGCACTTCTAATTTTATAACTCACATTTATAATGCATTCTGGTATGCAAAGCATTTTTTAAATAATTATTTTCTCCATTTTAAAGATGAGGAAATAGATATTCTGAGGAGTGGTCCATAATACAACAGATAGTTTTAACACCTTGAAGTTTGCAAAGCACTTTTCTAATTTGGTGCTCATAATAATGCTTTAAGGCATAAGCTTTTTTTTTTTTTTGTCTAAACTTGCAATTTAATTGGTGTTGCGAACTCTTGGTATGGAAACTCCCTTTGGCAATGAAAACTAGCAATTCAACTGTAAGTTAAAACCTTGAGAATTTCTTGGGGAGCACTGAGAGACTGATTTATTCATCATATTTATCCAATATGTGTCAGAGGCAAGATTTGAACCGAGGTCTTTTGGACTCCAAGATTTAATCTCTACTCAAGTTGCCAGTTAAGATAGGTAATAGAGATATTACTATTCCTGTTTGACAGATGAAAACATTAAGCTTTAGTGAGGCTAAGTGATTTTCTCAGAGTTCCCCAGTAAGTCTCAGAAGCAGAATTTGAGTCCAGCTTTGTTTATTTCCAGGTCCAGCATTCTATCCATTATCCAGGTCCAGTCTACCGATTCTATTATGCCACAATTCCTGGATTAACTTGTGGAGCTGGTTAATATACATCTTAATTGTATGAAATAGAGTTGTGAGATGAGTTTGGGATTGAATAGTTTTAACCTCAGGAAGGAGACATGCTTTGGAAAGCATTTTGGTACCAGTGGGCTTCTGGTAAATTCTCTCTGGTCCTTGAAAACTTAGCAAAGAAGGTATAAATCTTGCTTTGGGTCATAGCCATATCCATAGCCGATTTTATTTTTTAAATGTTTTTGTTGATGCACTGTTTTTTATATTGCTATAATTTTCCATCCAATACCCTTCCCCCTTCCTTATCCTTTCCCTCCCTCCATATAAATAATATTAAGGCAAAAAGAATATAAAAATGAAGAAGAAGAAGAAATCAGCACAACTGATCAATATATCTAAAAAGACTGAAAATATGTGCAATGGGCAACATTTGGGCACTCCCATTCTTCAAAGGGGTTGAATGGGAATATCTGTTCATATCTCTTCTTGTTCTTTATAATTTTGTAATATTCACTTTTGGTGTGTGTGTGTGTATGTCTGTTCTTTCAGTTGACATTGCTATAGCAGTTATGTATATGGTTCTCTTGGCCCTCATGGCAGGTCTTTAAGGTCAAAACTCTCTAGCACAGTGGAGAAAACATTCATGTGAATAGCTCTTGAACATGGAACAGATGGATAACTGAACAGATGAGTGATGGTCTCTGGGTGTCCAAAAGACAGTCAGATTAAGATCTCCAAATCTATAGTGGTAGATCTGGGAACTATGAATTATCTAGTACAGAAATGGATCCTGGGTCCAAAAAAAAAAAGGAGCTCAAAGGAAACTTTTCTTTGTGAAGGAAAGGGCTATCATGAAATGGGTTCATTCCTGTAGAGAAATGCCACGAGGTAGAAAAATAGGGGGTCTCCTATTCATGCCCAAAGCAGGACCATCTTTTATTATTCAGAAATTTAAATTTCACAAATAGAAGCAACAGTCTGGTAAGACCATTGTCATCTAAATGTTGTAGAACTTTGTTAGTCAGCTCAATATTAGAAGTTGTTTTCTTAAATTACATGAGATTGCATCTGTTATTCAAAATCAAGTTCTATTTTTTTAAAAAGCAAAAGCAGATAATAATATATACAAAAGAGCAACACAGTCTATGGGAATAAGAAGTAGCAGGAAAGTTAGTGTGACCTGGGACTTGAGATAAAAGTTTTTTCATTCCTGTTTAAAGTAGATAGTAAAATTATAATAGACAACAGAGTAGAGATAGAATTAGCCAGCTCTTGTTTTGTTTTTGGTTTTTCTATCATGGAGAATGACCATTTAGACTGGAAAGATAGAATAAAATTATTTCACAGAGACTTGAAGCTGAAGCTAAGTAAAGCTATTAGTAAGAGAGCATTAGCTGTAAATGGTGAGTTTGCCACTCCATGGATGAATAATATCCAACAATACTGAGAGAACTTATGGTTATGGTTTCTAACTAAGAGAAGAGGAAAGTGTTATTGGAGTAAACACATGCAAACATGGTCTTAATTTCCAAAAAGAGAGGGAAATTGAACATTTCACACTACAGACCGGTGAGGTCAACTTCAAGTGAAAAAGAATTCAGAGTTTTAGTAGGCTGCAATTTCTTCATGAGTTAATAGTATAATATGGCAGTCAAAAATTAAACTGTGATCTTATTAATAGAAGTGTAATTTCCAGAGTGAGAGAAATAATAGTAATATAGAAATATAGTAATCTGCCCTGGTCAGGCCACATAGTGGCCAGTTTCTGGGTCTCACGTTTCAGAAGAATCTTTGATGAGTTGTGACATGGCTAGAGGGGATCAGAATGATGATGGAACTTGAAACCAAACTATAGGAGGATCAATTGAAAGAAACAGGGATATTTAGCTAGAGAAGAGAAAACTGACAGAGGACATGGCTATTTTCTTCCAGAATTTGAACACCTATGCGAAAAATGAAATGAGCTGCCTCAAGGGATGATGACTTTCCTACCACTAGATATCTGAAACAGAAACTGAATGATCACTTGGTGATGACATTAAGGATAACATTCATGACCTCTATCATTCCTTCTAATTCTATAATTCAAAGAAATATCTTGCCAAGAAATCAGATCCAAGAATATGAGAAATACATACTCTACATAAATATCTAAAGGATCAAGAGAATATGAGCCTGTGAGAAGAACAGAGGAAACCTGCATCATCCCAACACTTCCAATATTCAAGTGATGAAAAAAGAAATGTGTAATTGGGATTACCAACAATACTTGCATATATCTACTACACCCAGTATAAAGTGGGTGCAATTCATAATGTGGCAACTCTAAAAACAAATGAAAATCTTTCCAAAGCTTCAATAAATCAACCAATAAACATTTATTAAGAACTTAGTATGTGCCAGGCACTGTGTGTGCTAAGCAATCAGGACACAAAAAAAGACAAAAGATAGTCCCTGCCCTCAAGGAACTTACACAATAATGGGGGAGAAAGCAACAAAAAAAATAACTATACAAAATATGTACAGGATACATGGGAAATACTTAAGAGATGGAAGGAGCTAAAATTTAAATGAGTTGGGGAAGGTGTCTTATAGAAGATATGATTTTAGTTGGGAATTAAAGGAAGTCAAGAAAGTTGGTGAAAATAAGGAAAGAAAGCATTACAGGCCTGGGAAAAGAAAAGTCAGAGAAAACTCCCAGAGCTGAGAGATAAAGTGTCTTGTTTGAATCTCCATATTGAAGAGTATATGATGGAGAATAAGGTGTAAGAAGCCTGGAAAGGTGGGAAGGGGTTAGGTTATGAAGGACATTGAATATCAAACAGAGGATTTTTGTATTTGACTCTGGAGGTGATAGGGAATCACTGGAGTTTATTGAGTAGAGATGATATGATCAGACAGAACTGTGCTTTAAGAAAAACCATTTTAGTGGCTGAATGGAGGATGGATTGGAGTGGTAAGAGATTTGAGACAGGCAGACCCACCAGAGTGGTGGAATTGTCAGAGCAGAGAAGAGGGCACATTGGAGAGATGTGATAAGGGCAAGAAGGACAAGCCTTGATGTTAGATTCAATATGGAGGACAAGAATTAGTGAGGAATCAAAGATTCCTCCATGGAGAGCCTGAATGTCTGGGGAAATGATTTGACAATAATTGGGAAAGTAGAAAAGGGGAAAGAAATTTCATTTTAGAGATGCTGAATGTTGAGTGAAACTTGCAATATAAGTATTTAGGTAAAAAGTCCTTTTAATCATTGATATTTCACTTTCTTGTGATAGAGCTATGCTCACCCATAAAATAACAGATGGTATTGAAGAAGGAAATTATTATTTCAAAAAGTCAGTGAATCCATGATCTTATTAAATAGGTGGTCATTACCTTCAATGGTACAACCCTTCTACACATCATTCATGATTCTTATCCTTGTACTTCCATAAATTTTTTCCTGGAGGACTTCCTCTAAACCCCTTAAAATTCCATGGTTATCTGTACAACAGTCCGACTGCTCATTTTTTTGTTTCTTCTTGTTGCTACAATGCTAGGTCACTGCCTTTTCTAATCAAATGCTTGGTGGAGAATATCTTTTATATTCTTTTATATTCTTTGTAGCACAAAAAGCATCATTGATAATATGTTCCATATTTACAGCCAATATAGTCACCAGAAGGATATCAATGTTAAAAAATAAAGATGAGTTTTGAGGGCAGAGATCAGGTGGAATTGTTGAAAGTGCTGCATGATTTTTTTTTAAAAATTCAATCCAACCATCTATTTTCCTTGTATTCAATTCCGAAACTAACTTATTGTCCATAGTCAGTGATTGTTCAAGAAATATGCACTAATAGTCTAAAACTAAAGTACTGCTAGCCAACTACATATCATAGTCTGGATAATTTGTGTTCTTTAACCATATGATTTTTCCTATGTGGGTTGTTGTGGAGAGCCGTCATACCCTCGCTGTCTGACAGAGTCACAGTTTGAAAAATGAAAGCTGCTGAATTAATAGTACTTTTTCACTTTCTATTTTAAAAAATTAATGAATACTAACAATATATCTGCTATTATGGAGGAGGAAGCATACATGGGTGTTTTGTTTTGTTTTGTTTTTTAACAAGGAGTCTATGTAAAAGAAGCAGCAAGATAGACCTGGATTCAGGGAGACCTGAGTTCAAATTCAACATTAAATACTTCCTAGGTGTGCAATCCTGGGCAAGTCATTTAAGTGTTGTCTGCCTCAGATTCTTTATTTGTAAAGTAAGGATAATAATCGCACCTACTTTCCAGAGTTATGAGGAGAAATTGAGATAAAATGTTTTGCAAACCTTAAAGCACTATGTAAATTCCAGCTATCATCATCATGATCATCATTGTTATTATTACTCATAAAGGATGGTGACCACTACACAATTTTAATCAATAATATCTCTGTAAAAATATAGTCTACAGAAAATCTTTTCCAATAACATGCCCCTTTTCTTCTAGTTTTTCACTGAGTATACTTTAAATGAGTATAGATTATTTTCATAAGATTTTTAAATATCCAAAGAGGCAGACATATGAATTCTATTCAGCAGATATTCCTTCTCTAGTTCATGAAATTTATATAATAACTTATTCCCTTTATTATTTTTGGTGGGTGGAGGATAACAATACTATCCATGGTTTTTCCAACTATTTTGTATCCTACTTTCTTTCTGGTATCTTGAACATCAATTTTTCAATGCTTTCAAAATTGTACTGCCTACAGTGGAAATTTCTCTATGTTCAGGTTCTCTTCCTGTCTTCCTCTCAAATGACATTTCCACTTTCTGAAGTTAATACATGTGATGATTCCAATGTCATCAATACTGAAAGTGTATTACCAAAGAAATGCTGGCAAATTGATTTTATTTATGCCAACTTGTTGTCCTGCTAGTTTTATCTATAAATACCTGTGGGATGATCTGACTTAGTTGGATCTCACACTAAACTTTCTACAAACTTGTTTTTCTCCTCTATTGCTCATTAATGCTTTTTGAGTGGACTTTGCTCATAATATTCTACCATCTTCTACCATGTAACATTTTGCAAATGAGTTTGTTCTAAATTAATACTGCCCTGTGCTGCCCTTTTACCTTTACTTGGGTCTAGAGAACCAAGCATTTGCTGGCTGCAATGGTTTATGAACTCTTTTGGACTCCTTATTCTGTTCATTGCTTTATATCAGGAAAATTTCTGGAGTAAATAAAGATGAATAATTAATGTATTTTTCTTTATCCATTTCCCATTTTAAAAAGTTAATATCTCATTTGGATAAATTAGTTTGGAGCCATCATAATTGAGCATTATGCCTTAATTTTATCTCTATACTTTCTGTTAATTTGGAGTTTATTTTGACCTTTGCTTTAATTAGACAATTGTCTGGCTTGCACAAAAATGAATCCTATACAACAACTGGTCTTAATATATATTTAGATATAAAGTTCCTTATTTGTCTCCTGAAAAAAATCTCTTTTTGAAGAAGTTAATCCTGGTAGACAGATGTGACTACAAGTTTTTGATCACTGACATTTAATTATGAATCATATTTTAAAACAAAATTTTCCACCATGTTCATTTATGCCTATCTTTTCATTAAACAACCAAATATTGATATTAAAAATATATGCATATATATTAACTTGATTTGGGGGAAGATATCTGTAAGTCATAGAATTTCTTATCTCTTCATCTTCTGCAAGAGATTTTGGCACATGTGCTGCAATTGACCTCATGATGCTAATGCTCATCATGAGTACCATAAAGAGACAGGACCAAGGATCCCACAAAACTAGTTTTCTTTTGCTTTTGAAATTTAAGCTAGATACCAATTAATATTGAATAATGAATTGAAATGATTGCATATATTCAAGTGTTTATCATTCAGAGTTATAATTATATAAAAAGGGGTAATTGGTTCCAACCCAATAGAAATATGGAGTGGGAGTAATGTGAACACTTTAAGAGACTCATTTTTTGCCCTGATCAGGAACTCTCTGTATAGTGGTGACCCACTCTTCTAACTTCTTTGTCTCTCCGAGGAGAACCTATGATCCATATTTCCATTTATCTGCAACTTCTTTTTGTTTTTTTTGCTATTTCATTTCTTTTTGCTATTTCATTTCTAGAAAGAATGTAAATATTTACATGGTTCAGTCCTTTCAGTGGTATATAAACTCATTAGTTAGTCATTAGAAAAGGATCTCACATTTAGAGAGCCAAAAGTTAAATTAATATTTATATATGATTTTTAAAGTGTGATTCTCAGTACTCAATACATACTTTCTGCTAATCTATTGTTGCCACTGCAGAAAAGGGAGGGTTTGCAGAGCACAGAAGGCCATTTGGATTTGTAAATTGCTCTTACCAAAAAATTCATTACCTAATGTCTAAACAATGGTGAGACTCTCCACCCTTAGTTATTTTTGGTCCTTGGGCAGCAGATATAATCTCTCACTAAGACCAGGCTAAAAATCTTTCCAGCATAGAATCTACTAAAGCCTACACTTTGTTGATCTGTTTATTATTTATTTGTTCACTTATTTATCAATCCATCCACCTCATCATTTATTTGCATGTTTATTTATTTGTTTATTGGGTCTGGGTTGTCTATCTTGCTCAGGCTGGAAGTATAGAAGCTCCTCAGAAATATGATCCCAGTACTGATTGGTATGAGTGTTTTGACTTGTTTCACATCCAACCTGGCTTGGTTCACCCTTCTTTAAGCAGTCTTGTCTAACCCCTTGACTCCTCCTCTTTGGGGTTCACAATATTGGTACCAAAGTACAGACTCCTAACGAGTTAAACTACTCTAGCTCAAGCAAACCACCAGCCTCAACCTTCCTAGTAGCAGGGACTACAGGCATGCCAACCAGCACCTATAATTTATTCATATAAACTTTGTGAATCCAGCATTACCTCCATGCCACAATGAGGTAATTGCTTGCCACTCAAGAATCATGTCACGTACAAAAGAAAACTATGCAAAATCTGACAAAGAATCCCTTGCTGTTATTATGGGAATGAAGAAGCTCCCATTACAATTCATTCTGATCACGTCTTTCTTTTCTCTAAGGAAACTAAATGACACGACTACATATTACAGCCCTCAAGTCTATTGTTCAGTGTGTATAATCACAGACTAGTTGTCAAATCTGGAAGAAAAAGTACTAAATGTTAATTCCTTGAATCATGGATTCCAGATTATCTTATATCAACTATACTGGGAGTTTTGATGGAGGAAGGCTTCTCTGCACATCTACTGAATAACAAACGTGCAGATCTCAACAAAGGATATCAAATTGCTTCATATCTTGAGCCAATAGGGAAATTATCTAAGAAGTTCAAGCTATCTATAACCAGCAACAGGAATTTTTATCCATTGAGAATACCTTTAAAAGGGACATCATTTTGTTACTGCAAAGAAGGTGCTCAGTATCTTGATGACACTGAATGTAGCTCATTTGGAAATTGTTGACATGAAAACATCAACTAGAAGCTATTTTTGATGACCTAGAATTGATGCTGGTATTAAAAAATAAAACCATAAAAGAGGGTACTGTAGGTTAAATTAGCTGGTATGACCTGTCAAAAGCACTTTTCTATCTAGATTTTTTTGGATACTGTCATCCATCAATCAGGTATCCCTCTAAGCTTTGTATCATTTGAAAATCTTATAAACAGACTGCCTATTCCTTTGATTACATTCTTGTTTTCCTCCTCTATCACCTTCTCTTTCTTCCATCTTCTAATTATAACTTTTAAAAATCAAAGTTGGGGATTTATTTTTTCTTCATTTTTTTCTTCATTGTTATACGGTATAGCTCTCTGGGTAGGGGACAGGAGAGGGACACAATGGAGAGTAAAGGTGATATAAAATATCCATAAAATTTCTTATGATATTTAAGTTGATGAATTCTCTATGAATTGACACCTTCAAAATACAAATTCATTTCTAAGTGAGAAAGAAAGACAGATAATTCTAAAAAGAAATCTTCTTATTATCTACCCATTGTCAAGTCACATGAGGAAGACCAACATAAAAATAGTACCAGGGGATGAGAACGATAAGGCAATAACATAGCAGCTATTTCAAAAAGGGAATTTAAAGTAAGAAACTGAGAAACTTTAATTCCATGACAAATACATAAACTAAAGAAAAAATAATTAAATGTAAGGATCATAAGTCAAAAAAGAAAAGTATAGAGTGGACAGAAAGGAGAAAAAAGAGAATGACCCAAAAAATCCTTTTTTAGGTGGAAAAGCAAAATTTCAAAAAACAAGTTGAAGAGAAGTGGGAGGGGGTAGATTTTGTTTGGTTATTTGAAAGCAAGAAAGAGGGGAAGAATTAGAAATCTTGACCTAAAGGAAGAAAGGTAAAGGAATTAATGAGTAAAACAACACTCCAAAACTAGAAACAGGGTGACAAATGAAGGGGAGGAGAGGTTTGGAAGTGAGAAGAGAGCTGCTGTTGTTCATTCTTTGTTTTCCAAAAGGACTAGTGACATCACAAGGTAATCTCTTGGTTTGAGTGTGAATTGGGTTAAAGAGAAGCAGTGTTGCCCAAAGTCATCAGTCTCATTCTCTGTTTCAGAGTCATCCAAGTCCAGCAGCAAGACAAAAGTTAGGACAACTGGAGATGACCAGGGATGCAGTGGATGATCTTGGTACCTTCAATGTCTGATCAAGCTCTAAGTACTCTTTCTTAAGTAGAACAGAACAGTGACTAGAGAACTTCTTTTGGAATCATGTGATATTATCCCAACCCTGACACTTGCTTACTGAGGAATACTGCAAACTACTTAACTTTTCTGAATTTATACATCTGTACAATATGAATAATATTCATATTTTTTACATGAATTGGGTGTTGTAACTGAGGTTTCTATATAATCATGACATGTCTTTGTTATCAAAGTCAGTATCAGGATAAAAGAACCATAAGTATGACTTTGTTAACACTCCATCAATCAAAGTTCTCAGCTCTGTAGATTCCACCTACTACTACGCCCTCACATTTTATTTCAATGAATCACCTTATCAATGAAATTATTTTAAAAGGTATTTGATCAAAGTAGTATAAAAATGTGCAATATTTTGGCAAAGCACTCTAGACTAGAGCCCTCATTCAGTCCTCCTGATTTCATCCCCAGAAAAATAAGACTTATAAACCCCTGGATATTGAATTCTTGGTTTCTCTCCACTTTGAGCTGAACAAAATGCAAATTACTCAGAAGAGGATGATTACTCAGATGGGCTGGCAAACATAGTACTTAAGGGTACTCCGGAAGTTATTATGGCCTCAATTTCTTGATTATGATCATATAGGGCAGCAATCTACTTCTCTGTATCTCTGGTACTAGGGAAATAGTGTGCAATTTCTCCAAAAGGAAATGTCACTATTTGATGATCAAATTCTCCCTAAAAGCAACATAAAGAGGAAAATGGAAGTTGATTTATGTCTGATGAATTCTCAAACTCTTTCTGTGTTTTCTATTAAAATTCTTGGCCCTTCATGTTATCTCTTACATAACAAGGCTCAACGTTCTCATCTCTGCTCAGTGTGCTAGCTATCTTTGTATTATAATCATTTTATATGCATCTCCCATTAAACTATAAACACTAGGAGATTAGAAACCTCATCTTGGCTAAGTAGAATAAATCTCCCAGTATCTAGCACCTTATTTTTAATACATAGTTCTTTAATTGGAGCTAACATCAAAAGCCTTTGCCATTATGGTTTTATAAGAAATAACAAGAGAATATTATATTGCTAGTAGAAAAATGAGGTCAGTCATATTTCTAAATTTATTGTGTTCCAAGGCTAGGTATAGTGACATTGTGGCAAGAGAAAATATAGGTGAGATAGAAAAAAGAGTATTTGATTTAAGAACAGGATTCTTAGTAATTTATTACATTTCACTTTAAAATGAAAATGCCCACAACTGACGATGAAATAAAACGAGATGAGGATCCTTGGTGTTGTTCATGTAACACAGAGACAAATTTAAAAATCTTAATGAGCAGACATTAAAACCAACAACAACTCTAAGCTTTTCTTAGAGGTACAGAAGGTATGTTGTGGTAGAGTAAGGAAGAAGACCATGTGAATGAGAAGTCAGTAGCCTTACTCGAGTGCCTTTCCTCAGTTTCCTCATCTGTAAAAACGATCTGGAGAAGTAAATGGCAAACAACTGCAGTATCTTTGCCAAGAAAAGTCCTAATGGGGTCACAAAGAGCCAGATGTGACTGAAAATGACTGAACTACAAAATCTAACATCTCAGTGGCTCCTCAGCAGCACTATTTAGGAGGCAATTACTTGGAATTTTATTTGTTTCATTCTTCAGTTCTAATATAGTTGAAAATTATAACAGTGTTTCAGCTTATGTGAAAAAGTAAAAGAATTATGAGAAAGCAAGGAGCCCATAGTACCCTCCAAATTTCTCTGAGTGTCCTTATCTACTCTTTGACTCTGGGATTGAAGCTTAATTCCTAGGTTGTTAAAGGTGATAGACATCCTTGATCAGCCCCTTCCTAATGACTGGGCTATATCCATCATCTCATTTGGGCTCCATGATGTACATGTTCAAAGTACATGCAAAGCAGCTGGAAGAGGATACATTAGCAGAATTCAAGAAAAGTTGTGACATAGAACTGATCTGGGGCTTTGATTTTCTATACTTGCCAAATCTTGACAATCAGTCAAAGGAGGTTTTGGAGCCCACAGCACATTTTTTCTGGACCCTAACTCTATGTGTCCAAAAT